>NC_057795.1:398923452-398924038 GCF_018294505.1 Triticum aestivum | reverse complement strand
CCCCCCCGATCCAATCTGGACCGGGGCTTTCCTCGTCGCCCCTGACGCCGCTCGTCGCCGCACCGCCGGCGCCCGTCGCTCCGACTCGCCGACCCGACCTCGCTTCCTCGTCCTCCTCCCCGACTCGCAGCACCAAGCCCCCACCGCGCCCGACGTCGCCGTCCTCTCCATCGTCGCCTCGCCCCGTCACCAACCCCGAAGCCGCCAGATCGATCCACGCCGCCCCTCACCGATTGGACACCGCCGCCCGGAGCCCGCGCCACCACCTCCGACTTCGTCCTCATCCTCTCCCTCGTCGGACCTCCCCGACCTCCGCCGAGCCCGCGGCCCCGAACCCTACTCCGCGCCATGAGCACCCCCTGGCCTCTCCCTCTCTCCCCGTCGTCGCGGTCGCCGTGCTCCGCACGCGCACACGCTCACTCGCCGTCGCCCCTCGCCCGTGCGTGGCCACGCGCCCGCGCTGCCCCCTGGCCGCACCCGCCTCCGCCTGACCTTGCTAGCGGCGGCCCGCATCTGCCCCGCGGCCAACCTGCCGGCCACCACGCCACCTGGCCGAGGCCCCCCCTGCCACGCGAGCGTGCCCAAC
>NC_057795.1:398918516-398923362 GCF_018294505.1 Triticum aestivum | reverse complement strand
CCGTGCTCCGCACGCGCACACGCTCACTTGCCGTCGCCCCTCGCCCGTGCGTGGCCACGCGCCCGCGCTGCCCCCTGGCCGCACCCGCCTCCGCCTGACCTTGCTGGCGGCGGCCCGCATCTGCCCGCCGGCCAACCTGCTGGCCACCACGCCACCACCCTGGCCGAGGCCCCCCTGCCACGCGAGCGTGCCCAGCCGAGGCCACGGCCTCGTCCTCGCCCTCGATGGGCGCCCGCACCCAGCGCCCAACGCCCGCCCGATAGCGCTCGAACCCGCTAGGCCCCTTGGGGCCTATGACAAAGGGGCCCCACCCCCTGGAACTTTTTTTTAAAAAAAGAATAAAAATAATAGTAAAAATAATAATTAATTAGTTAAGATAATTAATTAACTTGGTTAATCCTGTTAGTTAATCTAATTAACACTGTTAAATAGCCTTAATTATTTGATTAGGTAAACAGTGAATGACAATTGGGCCCCACTGCCTTGTTTGACCGGTCAACGGTCAACGCTGACCGCTGGCGTCATGATGACGCAATAAACGTTTTCGAATTAAATTAATTTCTGATAAATCTAAAAATGATTAAATCTTTTAAAATTAATATAAAATAAACCGTAGCTCAGATGGAAAAACTTTGTACAAGAAAGTTGCTCAGAATGACGAGACGAATCCGGTTACGCAGTCCGTTCGTCCGCCATGCACCCCTAACATATCAAACTCGCAACTTTCCCCCTCCGGCTCCTCTGCCCGAAAACACGAAACACCGGGGATATTTTCCCGGATGTTTCCCCCTTCACCGGTATCGCCTATCCCTACGTTAGGTCACCCCTAGCACAACGTATTGCCGCGTCTTGCTTTGTTTTACATTTGATTGCTCTGTTATTTATTGTGTTCCCCCTCCGTTACTCCTTTCCGG
Source organism: Triticum aestivum (assembly GCF_018294505.1). Classification (NCBI taxonomy): domain Eukaryota; kingdom Viridiplantae; phylum Streptophyta; class Magnoliopsida; order Poales; family Poaceae; genus Triticum; species Triticum aestivum. Next base: position 398,922,448 of record NC_057795.1, on the reverse strand, counting down.
TAGACTCCGAGACCGATGTTGATCCCCCTGTGGTCGACTACGTCACCCACGACCCCTCCTTGTCTGAGCAACCAGGCAAGCCCCCCTTTGATCACCAGATATCGTCTACTCTTTTCTCTATACTTCTTGCATTAGAGTAGTGTAGCATGTTACTGCTTTTCGTTATTCCTATCCTGATGCATAGCCTGTCCTTGCTACTACTGTTGTTACCATTACCTGCTATCCTACTGCTTAGTATAGGATGCTAGTGTTCCATCAGTGGCCCTACACTCTTGTCCGTCTGCCATGCTATACTACTGGGCCGTGATCACTTCGGGAGGTGATCACGGGCATATATGATATACTTTGCACAGTTACATTACCTGTGATATTGTTCGGAGATGGGGGCTAAAGGGGCAGGTGGCTCCATCCCGGTAGAGGTGGGCCTGGGTTCCCGACGGCCCCCGACTATTACTTTGTGGCGGAGCGGCAGCGCAGGTTGAGACCACCTAGGAGACAGGTGGGCCTGGCCCTGTTCGGCCTTCGCGGATACTTAACACGCTTAACGCGATCTTGGTATTTGATCTGAGTCGGCTACGAGCCTATACGCACTAACCAACTACGTGGGAAAGATATGGGCACTCGGCGTCGTGGTATCAGCCGAAGCACTTCAGACGTCAGCGACGGAGCGGCGAGCGCCGGATTGGACTGGAACGCCACTAGGCTAGGTCTGCTTTCGGCCGCCCACGCAACGTGCAGGTGTGCTCAGGACGATGGGCCCAGACCCCTGCGCGCTTAGGTTTAGACCGGCGTGCTGGCCTCTCTGTTGTGCCTAGGTGGGGCTGCGACGTGTTGATCTTCCACGGCCGGGCATGACCCAGGAAAGTGTGTCCGGCCAAATGGGATCAAGCGTGTTGGGTAAGTTCGTGCACCCCTGCAGGGAAGTTAATCTATTCGAATAGCCGTGATCTTCGGTAACAGGACGACTTGGAGTTGTACCTTGACCTTATGACAACTAGAACCGGATACTTAATAAAACACACCCTTCCAAGTTCCACAGACAACCCGGTGATCACTTTTCCACAGGGCGACGAGGGGAGGATCGCCGGGTAGGGTTATGCTATGCGATGCGACTGGAGATGCTACTTGGAGATGCTACTTGGAGATGCTATTTGGAGGACTTCAATCTATTTCTCTTCTACATGCTGCAAGACGGAGGCTGCCAGAAGCGTAGTCTTCGACAGGATTAGCTATCCCCCTTTTATTCTGGCATTCTGCAGTTCAGTCCACCGATATGGCCCTTTACACATATCCCCATGCATATGTAGTGTAGCTCCTTGCTTGCGAGTACTTTGGATGAGTACTCACGGTTGCTTTTCTCCCTCTTTTCCCCTTTTCCCCTTTTACCTGGTTGTCGCAACCAGATGCTGGAGCCCTGGAGCCAGACGCCACCGACGACGATGATTCCTACTACACTGGAGGTGCCTACTACTAAGTGCAGCCCACTGACGACGTCCAGGAGTAGTTAGGAGGATCCCAGGCAGGAGGCATGCACCTCTTTCGATCTGTATCCCAGTTTGTGCTAGCCTTCTTAAGGCAAACTTGTTTAACTTATGTCTGTACTCAGATATTGTTGCTTCCGCTGACTCGTCTATGATCGAGCACTTGTATTCGAGCCTTCGAGGCCCCTGGCTTGTATTATGATGCTTGTATGACTTATTTATGTTTTAGTGTTGTGTTGTGATATCTTCCCGTGAGTCCCTGATCTTGATCGTACACATTTGCGTGCATGATTAGTGTACGATTGAATCGGGGGCGTCACAAGTTGGTATTAGAGCCGACTGCCTGTAGGAATCCCCCTTACCAACTCCTTGGCCAAGTTGAGTCTAGACATTGCAAAACTTTTACTAACATGGTTGTGTGTCTTACGGGCACACGTCGCCATTGGGTGGTAGTAGGATCTTTTACTCCTCGACCTTTACTCTAGGACTCTGATCTCTCCTCTATTCGGGTTAAATGAATTTTACTAAATCTAACATTAGGATCTCGTTATCACTTTCACCCGGAGAGCCCCTTATTACTGATGATCGTCTGCTGCACCAGAAGACCCTGAAGGTACTCTCCGATTTTCTCTCGAGACCTTGTGCCCGTTGCTTTTGCAATTCCCTTCCGCCGAAATATCCCTATGGATAAATACTTACACCTGTCATGCTTACTTTTATTCCCAGTCGGTCTTGTTATTACAAGATACCTCGAGAATATTTTGTGCCTACTGCCGTGTTGTTCCTTGTCACCTGAATACCCCTACGGTTAATTCTCGCACTTATCGAGTATCCGCTCATCCCCCAGTTGTTCCTATGTTACACAAAAGTCTTCGAAATACCATTCGATATTCCGAAATCCTCAGCAACCTATTGCTCTGAAATTTCTTGTTTGCTTTCATTATGATTAATCCCATAAGTATAGAAATCTTATTGACATTCCTTGTCAATTACCATTTTGAGTCTGTTGACTCAATATGTTGCGAATGCACGCCATCAACAGTTGATCCTTTTAAATTATCTCTCCGGCTCAGACGTCTTTCTAACATGAGCTGGTTCTCGACCAAACTATCTGTCATCGATTGTGCCTCTGGTATATTCAATTGATACGTCCTTGATCAGAACGTTTGTTTCTGATCCTTTGTTTTGGAAATCATAATTCCTTTGCATTTTAGCTTTGAATTATTCAGATGATTCCATAACCTGTTGCATTCACATTCCTTCCTCTTCTGGTTGAGTATCTATACTCACATCAGATCCTTTGTGGACCATCAAGTCCTGTGTTGGATTGTTATCCGACAGTGTCCTTCACATTTGATCACTTTGTGAGTTCTTCCCCTGATACATGATGCCCTTATTAAGTTGTATCCTCTGCTTGACCAACCATGCTCTGCTTTCGGGCTTGTGTTATTTACTCTTGAAACTTGTGGTATATGTTTCTAAGAAGCCCCTATGGGTTGAACATATGCCTTCTCTAAACCGTGTGAACCCGAAAGTTTTCACGAGTCATACTCTTCTGGTGCTTCACCAGACAAAATTTCAACACTGCAACTTCATCAAACGTGAGAAGTGAATGAAAGGTTATGCATTGGAGAAGTGGGAGTCGACCTTGAACTTTGTGTTCATGCCCATAGACACGATGTAGATCTTCTCATCGAAGCTTCTTTTAAAATTAATTATTCCCTTGGTATAAGTTCATCTTATATCTGGGATCTGGCCTTTTTCAATCGTGGTTCCGACCATGTTCTCCTTTAAATACCAAATCTCGTGCAAGTTTAAGCACTTGTCTTCTGCAGAGCAATACCCCAGTCCAACCTCTATTTTGATCTGTCGTCGAGTATTACCCCCTGGTATCTCGAGATTATCATGGAACTGCATAACTTCTTATGAGTTCTTCATCAAGTGCTACGTTCCCACTGATTCCAATTTTTCACGGGCTCTAAATTACTAAACACTCAAAGACACCAATAACTGAACCGAGTCCACACTACGGTTCAACAACCCTTCGGTAAGCTTTTATAAGTACGAGTTTGTACCCGATCACATCATTCCTAGCCTGATCGGCTATATCATTATCATGCTAAATTTTAACTGTGCTACCGGGTCCTTCTCCTTGGAGGACAAAATTCGACGGTCAACTAATCTTACAATCGATCTTCCTCGTCATACCGTCTGTCCTTGAACATCAAGCTTGATTTCGAGTTTGTGTCATACCCATGGTTCCAATAACCTTTCACTTCATCATTACTTTGACTTGATGTCGTCGCCGATCGATTACATCTTCATGAACTCTCGCGACAAAGGTGTCGTGATCATCAACATTCTGAGCTCATCCAGGATATCAATTGAATTCATGATGAGAAATACCATCCTTGTCCCTCGATGATTTGAGTTATCATCGCCAACATTCTT
>NC_057795.1:398916041-398918316 GCF_018294505.1 Triticum aestivum | reverse complement strand
GCTATCAAGCAATTGTTCTTCTTTACCTTGGAGTATTACCGTCCTTTATGTCAAGAATGTTCTGAGATTTGTTCCACCTCTTGAGAATTCTTGACATAGAAATACTTCTCACCATCACCATTCTTTCTTGGTCCCTGTGTTAATTCCAACAAGTGAACGGTGTGGTTTGGATTCTTTCCTTCTAGCAACCCTATCTCTTTGAAGTTAATGGTCGAAAGTTCATTCTTAGGCTATTGATTATTGCATCACCATTCTGACATTGGTCGTGCAACCCAACCCATATTTCGGGCGCACCTTTCAACCAATGTTTAATTGTGTATGTTTTCCTCGAGCATACTTCCTTATATCATTTGACCTGACAAATGTTATCTCCTTGTTCACCTAATTTTGGACATCCATCTTTTGGGAATCTCGGTGAATTGCCGTTGAGTTCACCAGACACCTCCTTGTCCTCTCCTTGGGTTAATGATGGACTCTTGATAACGGAAATCACTTCATAGTTCATTTCCCCGAGAATCTTACAATGTCATCTCGTCAATTTGCGCTGCACCTTTTTCTTCTCAGGTATCCTAAGTCTGAGGTATCCTGACACCAACCGGATCTGAATCTCAGTCAGATATGATGGTTGGGACATATCTCCAAGAGTTGTAACATTGATCTCTACGTGACCCGGTAACATGATGTCATGCCTAGCACCCCCCCTAGGTGGAGGACCTATCGTTATAATTTCTTTTGCAAGGACAACCATTCTTCCTGGAGGAAATTGTAAGACTTATTCTACAAGTTATTCCTGATGGATCCTTCGTGTTTCCAAAGTCTGATCTTCACCTGAAGACCATGTCAATGCTATCTCGAAGCATGTCAATGGTACTCCGATTTTCAACAGGAACATTTGAAGCACGATGCTAAATTTTATTTATCATTTATCCTAACACCGTTGTGTGGGTAATATCATGAGATTCCTTCCCCCCTTACCTAAAGAGTTGTGTACATTATATCCTGCCACGGATATCATGCTCTGCTTGTCCTTGGGAAGGATATATCCCTGAAATATGTGTTTAGACACATTTTCCCTTCCATTGTTCTGTTTAATATGATAATCATATTTTACTTTCCATTGGTTGTTTGAACCTTTCTTGTGATCTATATGATCTAAGCTGCAATATTCTACTGCTTATGTAAACTCCTCGGTGTGCAATTCTGTCAGTAAGACCCTGTTACTATTGTTGATGACATTCCGGCAGCCACCGATGGACGAGAACCTTGCCTATTGGTCCGCCTCGTTCAACGAGCAGGAAAATGGTTCTCTTCGTCCCTCGCCCTAGGTACCAACGTTGTTGCCGACATAACTGACATGGTACTCTCTGACATGCCTCGCAATCATGACCGTGCAAGATGTCACTGCTCCAAAAAAACACATGGTGGGCCCATAACCCACAGTTCCACAGGATCGAAACCTGACTCTCCTATACACCCCCTATTCTCAAGGTTGTTCCTCGCACGTGACCTTGTATGTAATTCACGAGCCACCTTCCTAGTGCTCTATTCTCGTATAAGGCGCTATACTTACTCTCACTACTCTGAATCCCTTCTCGCTCTGGTTCAGACTTTAAGCAGCTATCTATCCGCTTGGACCCTCTCATTGTACCTTCGTACCTTACTCTCGATGTATTTTATTTGTTCAAAACGAGAGATAATCTTATGCTCATTCATGGGTTAACCCCAGAATGTTTCCCTCATAAGCATTCTGTTGTAGCCGAGCTGCCCCTTACCTATTCGTAAGTACGTTGGAGTTCCCCAAAAGGAAAAAGAGGACGACTTCATCATGATGACCTGAAGCCGAGCTCTGAAGACATCAATGTTATGGATCGACCTCTTTGAGAAGAGCAACAAAGTCCGAGGAGACTCGTTAGAATTTCGAAACCAAATCCGTTCCCCCTTACTCCCCCTCTTAAATCTCGGGACGAGATTTCTTGTAGTGGAGGAGAATTGTGACGCCCGGATAATTAGGCTACAGTAACCCTCCGCTAATGATGCCACGTCACCTCGGTTACTGTTGCTAACCTCGTAATGATTCGAAACCGTTTTGAAATTTAAATTCTAAATATGTCAAACAACAAACGTTTTCAAAAGTTGAAACAAAAATGTTCGGTGGGTGCCGAATATTACAAGGGTAATTATAATAAAGAAAACATATTTTTAGAAAGTGTCTGAATATTTTAAAATGAATTAAAATAGAAAAGGAAAAATAAGAAAAGAAAAACAAACAAAATAA
>NC_057795.1:398842233-398915763 GCF_018294505.1 Triticum aestivum | reverse complement strand
GCGACGCCCCTCGCCGATTGGACACCGCCGCCCGGAGCCCGCGCCACCACCGCCGACTTCATCCTCATCCTCTCCCTCGTCGGACCTCCCCGACCTCCGTCGAGCCCGCGGCCCCGAACCCTACTCTGCGTCGTGAGCACCCCCCTGGCCTTTCCCTCTCTCCCTGTCGTCACGGTCGCCGTGCTCCGCACGCGCACACGCTCACTCGCCGTCGCCCCTCGCCCGTGCGTGGCCACGCGCCCACGCTGCCCCCTGGCCGCACCCGCCTCCGCCTGACCTTGCTGGCGGCGGCCCGCATCTGCCCCGCGGCCAACCTGCCGGCCACCACGCCACCGCCCTGGCCGAGGCCCCCCCTGCCACGCGAGCGTGCCCAGCCGAGGCCACGGCCTCGTCCTCGCCCTCGATGGGCGCCCGAACCCAGCACCCAACGCCCGCCCGATAGCGCTCGAACCCGCTAGGCCCCTTGGGGCCTATGACAAAGGGGCCCCACCCCCTGGAACTTTTTTTTAAAAAAAGAATAAAAATAATAGTAAAAATAATAATTAATTAGGTAAGATAATTAATTAACTTGGTTAATCCTGTTAGTTAATCTAATTAACACTGTTAAATAGCCTTAATTATTTGATTAGGTAAACAGTGAATGACAGTTGGGCCCCACTGCCTTGTTTGACCGGTCAACGGTCAACGCAGACCGCTGACGTCATGATGATGCAATAAACGTTTTCAAATTAAATTAATTTCTGATAAATCTAAAAATGATTTAATCTTTTAAAATTAATATAAAATAAACCGTAGCTCAGATGGAAAAACTTAAGAAAGTTGCTCAGAATGACGAGATTAATCCGGTTACGCAGTCCGTTCGTCCGCCACGCACCCCTAACATATCAAACTCGCAACTTTCCCCCTCTGGCTCCTCTGCCCGAAAACACGAAACACCGAGGATATTTTCCCGGATGTTTCCCCCTTCCCCGGTATCGCCTATCCCTACGTTAGGTCACCCCTAGCACAACGTATTGCCGCGTCTTGCTTTGTTTTACATTTGATTGCTCTATTATTTATTGTGTTCCCCCTCCGTTACTCCTTTCCGGTAGACTCCTAGACCGATGTTGATCCCCCTGTGGTCGACTACGTCACCGACGACCCCTCCTTGTCTGAGCAACCAGGCAAGCCCCCCCTTTGATCACCAGATATCGCCTACTCTTTTCTCTATACTGCTTGCATTAGAGTAGTGTAGTGTCACATCCCTAGTCTGGTATGACTTAGACTAGCTAGCCATTTGTGCATCATATTTAAATTTCATTTAAATTTGAAATGAGGATTGGTGGAACCCTCAGAATCATTTTTGAAAATGACCCAAATAAAAAGTTCTCCAAAAGGGTCCAAGAAAATGCTCATGTTGCCCTCTGAAAATATTGGACAGAGATAAAAATCAAACCAATATTTTTAGGAGCTCATGGATATCTAATTTTGGCCATTTGGATTAATCTGATAATTATTTGCTTTGGATATATATTGTTATATATATGAAATATGGTCCAAAAATTATGCCATTTATAAAGGAGCTCTGGAATAATATATCTAGCTCCTGCAAAAATTGGCATAAGGTAATAAATTGATTTAGTATTTTATTAAATCAAAACAAATGTCAGAAAATTTAGAAAAAGAAATAAAACAGGAAAAGCTTACCTGGGGCTCCCCCCTGTGCAGCCCAGCCGCAGCAGGCCGGCCCAGCCAGCAGGCGGCCCAGCCCGCCTCCTCCTCTATCGTCTTCGTCCTCGACAGAGGGAGGGGAGCGTGCATGGCGCGCGCATGCGCCACCGCGCCACGCCACCAGCTCGCCTGTCTGCCTGCCCTGCCAGCGCGACGCCGCGTTGCTTCTTCTCGGTGCCGCCCCGATCCCCTGGCCTCACCCCCCTCTCTCCCGTGCTTTTCCCCTTCCCTCTCTCTCACGGCCGAACGCCACCGACGCCACCGCTCGCCGTTGCCGCGGCACCACCTCCCCCTCTCCCTCGCTTCGAGTCCGGTAGCCCCGCCACGTCGTCCACCACCTCTCCGTCAAGCCGTGCCCTTCCGAACGCCCCATGGAGCCGTCGCCGTCGTCTTTTTCATCGCCGGCCGCCGTGGATCCCCATCGACGCTCCGGCCGCACCAGTGCGTCCCCGAGCCCGCTTCGACGCCCGCTGCAACCGCGGTGAGCTCCGCCACCGTTCCCCTCTCTTCTCCCCCTTGTTCCCGCGCCGTAACTCCGTTCCCCACCACGGCCGAACCTCCGCCGTCGCCGAGCTCGCCGTCGACGCAGCTCCGGTGACCATTTGGTCACCCCGGCGAGTCCAACAAGTTCGTAAGGCCCCGTAGAGCATCCCTAGCGCTTTGCTTCGCTCGCCTTCGAGCTCCAACCGCGTTTCCGTGCACGACCGAACTCCGGCGGCCGCAGCCGAGCTCGCCGCCGTCGACTCCGGCCACCCCAGGCCCAGCCACGGCCACCGCCCGACGCGCCACCAAGCTAGCTTTCCAACGCACCTAGCCGCACGTCATTTGGAGCACCACAGAGGAAACCCGGGGCACATGTATGCCGCGGACCTCGCCGGCGACTAACCGCCGGCGGGTTTGACTTGTTCGACCTGGGGTTTGACCCCCCCAGGGTCACTGATGCGTGGGCCCCGTCGGCAGGTGATTAGCTTAGTGCTAATCACCGTTAACTAACCCCCCTGACACTGACAGTGGGCCCCAGCGCCACTAACTTTTAATTAGAACTAAACTAACCTCGGTTAAACACCCCTGTCACTGACGTGTGGGCCCCACACGTCAGGTTTGACCCCAGTCAGCCGCAGTTGACTGCTGACGTCATGATTACTCAATGCTAACACAATATATGATTTCTGGATTTAAATTTAATCAGAAAATTCCAGAAATTGTTTTAAACTTCAAAAATTCATATCAATTCAACCGTAGCTCAGATTGAAATAATTTATATATGAAAAATTATTAGAAAAATGTAATCTATCCATCCGTACTAGTTTCATGCATGACAATCCAACTTATACATGATGAATATGAGAAAACACATTATGGCATATATAGGAGCTTAATTTGGAGATGCATTTGAACCTTTGGTTCAAATGGACTTCAAACCAAATGATTACTAGTTGCATTAGCTCAATCAGCATCACATCTTCATGCCATGTTCATGCATCATTGTGTTGCATATGCTTGTGTTTTGATTGTGGGCACCGTTCCTTCTCGATAGGCCCTGCTCCGGAGACGTTCCAGAGTGCCTATCTATGAAGCAGTGCCTTCCTTGCTGATCTACCAGGCAAGCAAACCCCCTTGTTCATTTCGATAAAACCCTACTCTCTCGCTCCTGCTCTCAGTTATTGCATTAGGACAACAACGGTTCATCTGCTACTTTGTGCTGCGGTAGTTGAACCCATTCCTCTGCATGACCTGTCATTGCCACAGTAAATAGTTGAAACCCACTAGCATGTGTAGGAGTTGATTGAAGCCATTGTTGTGTTCCTACCATGCTATGCCTGCTATTGCTTAGAGTTGTGTCTGGTCTGGTTCATTGGGAATGAATTGGAGTGTTACGATATGTTCTGATGCTGAGAGTGAAGTGTGTGAACACGATTTGGTAAAGGTAGCGGTGAGAGGCCATGTAGGAGTACATGGTGGGTTGTCTCACTGGAACCGCCCTTAAGCACTGAGTTCTGTGTATGTTGTCCAATGACTCGATACTACCACACATTGGGTTCCGGTAACTCGACCCCTCTCGACTTATTAACCAACTTGGTCTCTGTCCAGGAGTCGCAACTAGTTTCTGGTGTTTGTAGGTAGTGCTATTTTTCTACCAAGTGGCACCCGGCAGGGTGGGCTTGGGACAGACTAGGCACACGTGGCATGGTGTACCGAGTGGCACCCGGATGGTGGGCTCGGGAACCCTGTACACATCGTTTGGGGCCGTGAGCGACACCCCGGCCGGATCTCCTTGCGGATGGAACCCGAATAGGCGATAAACCTGGACTAGAGTCTTGTGTGGTTAGTCAGGTCGTGGCCGACACCCTCGCCAGGCTTCCGCTTGAAGGTTGCCGAGATACATGACGTGTACATGGCGGTAAGTGGCGAGAGCGTGTGTGAAGAAGTACACCCCTGCAGGGTTAACATGATCTATTCGAATAGCCGAGTCCGCGGTTATGGACTTCTTGGATGCTTACATGCTACATAGACAACTTGAAGTGGATACTCTAAAATGCTCAAGACAAGTGTGAGTGCTATGGATGGCCTTCTCGTAGGGAGACGGGGATGAATCCATAGTAGTGTATTGTGTGGTGATTAGTGGACTCGTGTGCGCCATATCACCTCAAGAGTTTCTGGTAGCCGTAGAACAGGATAGCCATAAGTCAAAGCTGGCTTGCTGCAACTAAACCCCACCTTACCTTCTTGATACACATGCATGTATGATAGGATCTAATGTAAGTCTTGCTGAGTACCTTTGTACTCATGTTGCTTTATTTATGTTTTTGCAGCGGAGACTTCGGTCTTATTAGTGCTCTCGTGGACTTCGACTAGTAGCTAGTACCTCAGCTACGATCTTGATCGGACGTTGTAGATAGTCAGGCTTTCAGCCTTTTTCATTTATAGATGTCTGTACTCAGACATGTAATGCTTCCGTTTGTTGCTTGATTGCTCTGACTGTTGGGTCATGTGACCCCTGTTTGTAATAATGCTATGATGGCTCTTCTGAGCCTTTAGCTATATGAGTTGTTGAGTTATGCTATGATGCCATGTTGTACAGCACATACCTGCATGTTATGAGTACGTCTAATGTGTATTGCTATGTGTGGGATCTGACTATCTAGTTGTTTATTCTTAGTAGCCTCTCTTACCGGGAAATGTCTCCTAGTGCTTCCACTGAGCCCTGGTAGCTTGCTACTGCTCCGGAACACTTAGGCAGGCCGGCATGTGTCCTTCTTCGATCCTGTGTCTGTCCCTTCGGGGAAATGTCACGCGATGAATACCGGAGTCCTGCTAGCCCGCTACAGCCCGGTTCACCGGAGTCCTGTTAGCCCAGTGCTACAGCCTGGATTCACTCGTTGATGACCGACACGTTCGATGCTGGGTCATGGATGCCTGTCCCTGTAAGTTAGTGCCACTTTGGGTTTATGACTAGCCATGTCAGCCCGGGCTCTTTATCATATGGATGCTAGCGACACTGTCATATCCGTGTGCCAAAAGGCGCAAACGGTCCCGGGCAAAGGTAAGGCGACACCCGTGGGGATACCGTGCGTGAGGCCGCAAAGTGATATGAGGCGTTACATGCTAGATCGATGTGGCATTGAGTCAGGGTCCTGACAGCGCTGGTATCAGAGCCTGACTGCCTGTAGGATTACCAAGCCAAACTGGTCGAAGTTGAGTCTAGAAAATCTTTAGTTATGTAAGGGAATTGATTGTTGGAACGTAAGGCTCTTTTTACTCCTTTTACCTCATGACCTTCTGATCTGAGTCATCCTATCTTTCCGACGGGATTAAGGAACTAGGCTTCTCTTCCGTCTATCAGGATCACGTGTTACTACTCCATAGTCCCTTAGGATTGGTTGATCAGAGTCATACCCCAGTTTTCGAGTACTTCCGGTGTAGTCTGTTTAGTACTATCTCAGAACCTTGAGTGATGATGATGAGTATGTTATTACCCCATTCTAGTAGGATGTCTCATTCTGAGCATTTTACTGCCGTTATGCTACCGGAATTTCCCTAGGAGTTCGAGAGATACTAATTTCCTTATCCTACATTCTATAGTCTATAGTTAATGTTGATTTCATCCCTGGGTTTCGGTTCTCAGGATGTCATCAAGTTCTATTGCTCGTGGCTAGAACCACGGAGATGGTAGGGATGAGGATCCTCCCGACCAGCCTTCGTTGACGGAGTTCATGCTAGAGATGGAGAGGAACAAGCGTGAGTCTAACCGTTTGTTGGCACGTATCGAGGAGAACACTGCACATCAGTTCAAAGGGTCTGCTACCATTCATGATTTCATTCATTTGCATCCCCCCACCTTTCATCATTCCATCGAGCCACTCGATGCAGATGACTGGCTCCATAGCATCACTCATAAGCTGCGTTCTGCGAACGTAGCTGAAGATGACAAGGTCACTTATGCCGCATACCACCTGGAAGGTCCTGCTAGTCTTTGGTGGCAGAACTATGAGGCATTGCTTCCAGCTGGCCAGATTCCTACCTGGAAGGATTTCACTGAGGCTTTTCGCGAGCATCACATTCCCCAGGCCCTCATCGATCGCAAGAGAGAAGAGTTCTGTAGTTTCACCCAGAATAAGATGGCTGTTGATGTTTACAGCAGAGAGTTCGAGAACCTCGCCCGTTATGCCACAGAAGAAGTGTCCACGGACGCCAAGAAGCAGGCTAGGTTCCGAAAGGGTCTCAACCCCAAGTTGCGTCGTGATCTCCACCTGCATCATTGTGATACATTCCAAGCCCTTGTGAACAAGGCCATCAATGCAGAGACAGCTCAGCTCACTTACGAGGAGTCTCGTAAGCACACCCGTGATTTGGGATCCTCCTCTGGCTCTAGTTCCCAGAAGCGCCGGATTTGGGTTCCAAACTCCGCTCTTCCTTACGGATATACACCGAGGTCATTCCATGTGGTGCCTTCCCTAGCTCAGTCGTATGTTCCACCCTTGCCTACTGGTAGACCGCTTGTCAGTGCGGGTCCACGTCCAACCTCAGGGACTTGCTTCACATGCGGGAAGCCAGGACACTATGCACGTGACTGCTCTCAGACTAGTTATGCTCCACCCCAGCCCGAGAGGACTGTTGGCTGTGTTAAGCCATCACGCAAGATGATCAGTGTCAAGTCAGCCCCCACTGAACGTGGACGTGTGCATCACGTCTCAGCTAAAGACGCTCATGATGATCCGGATGTCGTTCTTGGTACACTCCTTGTCAATTGTCACCCAGCATCGGTTCTATTCGATACTGGAGCATCTCACTCCTTCATTTCTGAAGGCTATGCTCGTTTGCACGACATGTCATTTTGTGATATGCCAACTCCGCTTGAAATCCAAACCCCAGGGTCTAGATGGCAGACCACCAGAATCAGCCATGGTAACGAAATCCTTGTTGATAGACTTGTATTCCTTGCATCACTTGTAGCCCTCAAGTCTTCAGATATTAACATCATCTTGGGTATGGACTGGATGACAGCTCATCATGCCAAGATTGATTGCTACGCAAGATCTGTTCAGCTTACACACCCATCTGGCAAGATAGTCACCGTCTCCACTAGAGTTGCAAAGCGTCAGCTCTATTCTCTTAATGCCAGCCCTCTTTCAGACCTTGAAGATATCCCGGTAGTCCGTGACTTTCCGGATGTCTTTCCAGAGGAACTGCCAGGTGTTCCACCTGACAGAGATGTAGAGTTCGTCATAGATCTTATCCCAGGAACAGCTCCAATCTCCCGGAGACCTTACAAGATGGCACCGTTAGAACTAGCCGAGCTTAAGAAACAACTTGATGAGTCCTTGCAAAAGGGTTTCATCCGTCCTAGTTCTTCTCCTTGGGCTTGCCCCGTCCTCTTTGTTAAGAAGAAAGACGGTACGGACCGGATGGTTGTAGATTATCGTCCCGTTAATTTGGTCACGATAAAGAACAAGTATCCGCTCCCCAGGATCAACGACATGTATGATCAGCTCGCTGGATCCTCAGTCTTCTCCAAGATGGATTTGAGGTTAGGATACCACCAAATCAAAATCAGAAATGGGGACATTCCCAAGACAGCTTTTGTTACTCGTTATGGCCAGTACGAGTACACCATCATGTCCTTTGGCCTAACCAACGCCCCAGCCACTTTCTCCCGCTTGATGAACTCGATCTTCATGGAGTACTTAGATAAGTTCGTCGTGGTTTACCTCGATGATATTCTTATTTACTCGAAGAACGAGGAAGAGCATGCCGAACATCTTAGACTTGTTTTAGAAAAACTCAGAGAGCACCGCCTTTATGCCAAGTTCTCCAAGTGTGAATTTTGGTTGCCAGAAGTGACCTACTTAGGCCATGTAATCTCTGGTAAGGGCATTGCTGTCAATCCCGAGAGAGTTCAAGCCGTTCTCGATTGGACTCCACCTGAGACCGTTAAACAAGTTAGGAGCTTCCTTGGTCTAGCCAGCTATTGTCGCCGCTTTGTTGAAAACTTCTCCAAAGTAGCCAAACCCCTCACGAAACTTCTCAAGAAAGATAAAAAGTTCGAGTGGTCCCCACAGTGTGAGTACAGTTTTCAGGAACTGAAAAGACGCCTGACTTCTGCTCCCATACTTGTGCCACCGGATTTCACTAAAGACTTTATTATCTACTGCGACGCCTCACAGCAGGGACTAGGTTGCATTCTTATGCAGGATCGTCATGTGATTGCCTATGCATCTCGACAGTTGCATCCACATGAGGAGAATTATCCTACACATGATCTAGAGCTTGCAGCCGTAGTCTATGCACTCAAGACCTGGCGACATTACCTTCTTGGTAAATGTTGCGAGATCTACACCGATCACCAGAGTCTCAAGTATATCTTCACCCAACCGGATCTGAACCTTAGGCAAAGACGTTGGCTGGAGTTGATCACAGATTATGATCTAGGGATTACCTACACCCCAGGCAAAGCCAATGTCATGGCTGATGCTCTAAGCCGTAAATCCTATTGCAACAATCTCATGTTGCAGCAAGGCCAACCACTTCTCCATGAGGAATTCTGTAAGCTTAATCTTCACATAGCTCCTCGCGGATTTCTTTCCACCTTGGTGGCGAAACCTACCCTTGTGGATCTTATCATAGAAGCCCAGAAGCATGATACGGGGATTACCCGGATCAAGAGAAACATTAAGAAGGGAGTTGGTGGATGTTTCTCTATGGATGATCGTGGTGTTGTTTTCTTTGAGAATCGCTTGGTGGTTCCCAAGAAGCAACATCTTCGGCAGTTGATTCTTAAGGAGGCGCATGAATCTCCTCTCACGATTCATCCCGGTAGCACTAAGATGTATCAGGACCTACGCCAGAGGTTCTGCTGGACTAGGATGAAGAGAGAAATCGCTGAGTTCATTGCTAAATGTGACGTTTGTCGTCGCGTTAAAGCAGAGCATCAAAGGCCTGCTGGCACTCTTCAGCCTTTAGCTGTTCCTGAATGGAAATGGGATAAAGTTGGTATGGACTTCATCACCGGTTTTCCCAGGACCAAGAAAGGGAATAACGCTATCTTCGTAGTCGTTGATCGTCTTTCCAAAGTGGCTCACTTCCTTCCTGTTCGAGAGAGTATCACTGCTAGTCAGCTTGCTGACTTATACATTTCTCGAATAGTATCACTTCATGGTGTTCCACTAGAGATCAATTCAGACTGTGGCAGTCTTTTCACTTCTCATTTCTGGGAGAGCTTCCAAACTGCCATGGGAACCCATCTTTCCTTCAGTACCGCTTTCCACCCTCAGTCGAGTGGTCAGGTGGAACGGGTCAATCAAATTCTCGAAGACATGCTCAGAGCTTGTGTTATCTCATTCGGTATGGATTGGGAGAAATGTCTTCCTTTCGCCGAGTTTGCCTATAACAATAGCTACCAATCCAGCCTCAAGAAAGCTCCTTTTGAGGTTCTCTATGGACGAAGATGTCGAACACCTTTGAACTGGTCAGAAACCGGTGAGAGACAATTCTTTGGACCGGACATGATCCAGGAGGCAGAAGAGCAAGTTCGCATCGTTCGTGAGAATTTGAAAATAGCCCAGTCTCGTCAAAAGAGTCAGTATGATCGTCATCATAAGGATATGACTTATGAAATTGGCGACCAAGCTTACCTTCGGGTTACTCCTTTGAAGGGTACCCATCGTTTCGGTATCAAGGGCAAGTTGGCTCCTCGTTACATTGGTCCCTTCCGCATTCTCGCTAAACGAGGAGAGGTTGCCTACCAATTGGAACTACCCCCACATCTTTCTCCGGTTCATGATGTCTTCCACGTCTCTCAACTCAGGCGTTGCTTCTCGGATCCCATCCGCGGAGTGGACCACGAAACGCTTGATCTCCAAGATAACCTCACATACCGAGAGTACTCGGTTCGCATTCTTGATCAAGCCGAGCGTGTTACCCGACGTCAGAACATCAAGTTTCTCAAAGTTCACTGGTCTCATCATTCCGAGAGAGAAGCTACTTGGGAGCGAGAAGATCGTCTTCGACTGGAGTACCCCGCTTTCTTTCCGTCGACCCCTGAATCTCGGGACGAGATTTTTTCAAGTGGGGGCAAGTTGTCACATCCCTAGTCTGGTATGACTTAGACTAGCTAGCCATTTGTGCATCATATTTAAATTTCATTTAAATTTGAAATGAGGATTGGTGGAACCCTCAGAATCATTTTTGAAAATGACCCAAATAAAAATTTCTCCAAAAGGGTCCAAGAAAATGCTCATGTTGCCCTCTGAAAATATTGGACAGAGATAAAAATCAAACCAATATTTTTAGGAGCTCATGGATATCTAATTTTGGCCATTTGGATTAATCCGATAATTATTTGCTTTGGATATATATTGTTATATATATGAAATATGGTCCAAAAATTATGCCATTTATAAAGGAGCTTTGGAATAATATATCTAGCTCCTGCAAAAATTGGCATAAGATAATAAATTGATTTAGTATTTTATTAAATCAAAACAAATGTCAGAAAATTTAGAAAAAGAAATAAAACAGGAAAAGCTTACCTGGGGCTCCCCCCCTGTGCAGCCCAGCCGTAGCAGGCCGGCCCAGCCAGCAGGCGGCCCAGCCCGCCTCCTCCTCTGTCGTCTTCGTCCTCGACAGAGGGAGGGGAGCGTGCCCGGCGCGCGCACGCGCCACCGCGCCATGACACCAGCTCGCCTGCCTGCCTGCCCTGCCAGCGCGACGCCGCGTTGCTTCTTCTCGGTGCCGCCACGATCCCCTGGCCTCACCCCCCTCTCTCCCGTGCTTTTCCCCTTCCCTGTCTCTCACGGCCGAACGCCACCGACGCCACCGCTCGCCGTTGCCGCGGCCACCACCTCCCCCTCTCCCTCGCTTCGAGTCCGGTAGCCCCGCCACGTCGTCCACCACCTCTCCGTCAAGCCGTGCCCCTCCGGACGCCCCGTGGAGCCGTCGCCGTCGTCTTTTTCATCGCCGGCCGCCGTGGATCCCCATCGACGCTCCGGCCGCACCAGTGCGTCCCCGAGCCCGCTTCGACGCCCGCTGCAACCGCGGTGAGGTCCGCCACCGTTCCCCTCGATTCTCCCGCTCGTTCCCGCGCCGTAACTCTGTTCCCCACCACGGCCGAACCTCCGCCGTCGCCGAGCTCGCCGTCGACGCAGCTCCGGTGACCATTTGGTCACCCCGGCGAGTCCAACAAGTTCGTAAGGCCCCGTAGAGCATCCCTAGCGCTTTGCTTCGCTCGCCTTTGAGCTCCAACCGCGTTTCCGTGCACGACCAAACTCCGGCGGCCGCAGCCGAGCTCACCGCCGTCGACTCCGGCCACCCCAGGCCCAGCCACGGCCACCGCCCGACGCGCCACCGAGCTAGCTTTCCAACGCACCTAGCCGCACGCCATTTGGAGCACCACAGAGGAAACCCGGGGCACATGTACGCCGCGGACCTCGCCGGCGACTAACCGCCGGCGGGTTTGACTTGTTCGACCTGGGGTTTGACACCCCGAGGGTCACTGACGCGTGGGCCCCGTCGGCAGGTGATTAGCTTAGTGCTAATCACCGTTAACTAACCCCCCTGACACTGACAGTGGGCCCCAGCGCCACTAACTTTTAATTAGAACTAAACTAACCTCGGTTAAACACCCCTGTCACTGACGTGTGGGCCCCACATGTCAGGTTTGACCCCAGTCAGCCGCAGTTGACTGCTGACGTCATGCTTACTCAATGCTAACGCAATATATGATTTCTGGATTTAAATTTAATCAGAAAATTCCAGAAATTGTTTTAAACTTCAAAAATTCATATCAATTCAACCGTAGCTCAGATTGAAATAATTTATATATGAAAAATTATCAGAAAAATGTAATCTATCCATCCGTACTAGTTTCATGCATGACAAACCAACTTATACATGCTGAATATGAGAAAACACATTATGGCATATATAGGAGCTTAATTTGGAGATGCATTTGAACCTTTGGTTCAAATGGACTTCAAACCAAATGATTACTAGTTGCATTAGCTCAATCAGCATCACATCTTCATGCCATGTTCATGCATCATTGTGTTGCATATGCTTGTGTTTTGATTGTGGGCACCGTTCCTTCTCGATAGGCCCTGCTCCGGAGACGTTCCAGAGTGCCTATCTATGAAGCAGTGCCTTCCTTGCTGATCTACTAGGCAAGCAAACCCCCTTGTTCATTTCGATAAAACCCTACTCTCTCGCTCCTGCTCTCAGTTATTGCATTAGGACAACAACGGTTCATCTGCTACTTTGTGCTGCGGTAGTTGAACCCATTCCTCTGCATGACCTGTCATTGCCACAGTAAATAGTTGAAACCCACTAGCATGTGTAGGAGTTGATTGAAGCCATTGTTGTGTTCCTACCATGCTATGCCTGCTATTGCTTAGAGTTGTGTCAGGTCTGGTTTATTGGGAATGAATTGGAGTGTTACGATATGTTCTGATGCTGAGAGTGAAGTGTGTGAACACGATTTGGTAAAGGTAGCGGTGAGAGGCCATGTAGGAGTACATGGTGGGTTGTCTCACTGGAACCGCCCTTAAGCACTGAGTTCTGTGTATGTTGTCCAATGACTCGATACTACCACACATTGGGTTTCGGTAACTCAACCCCTCTCGACTTATTAACCAACTTGGTCTCTGTCCAGGAGTCGCAACTAGTTTCTGGTGTTTGTAGGTAGTGCTATTTTTCTACCAAGTGGCACCCGGCAGGGTGGGCTTGGGACAGACTAGGCACACGTGGCCTGGTGTACCGAGTGGCACCCGGATGGTGGGCTCGGGAACCCTGTACACATCGTTTGGGGCCGTGAGCGACACCCCGGCCGGATCTCCTTGCGGATGGAACCCGAATAGGCGATAAACCTGGACTAGAGTCTTGTGTGGTTAGTCAGGTCGTGGCCGACACCCTCGCCAGGCTTCCGCTTGAAGGTTGCCGAGATACATGACGTGTACATGGCGGTAAGTGGCGAGAGCGTGTGTGAAGAAGTACACCCCTGCAGGGTTAACATGATCTATTCGAATAGCCGAGTCCGCGGTTATGGACTTCTTGGATGCTTACATGGTACATAGACAACTTGAAGTGGATACTCTAAAATGCTCAAGACAAGTGTGAGTGCTATGGATGGCCTTCTCGTAGGGAGACGGGGATGAATCCATAGTAGTGTATTGTGTAGTGATTAGTGGACTCGTGTGCGCCATATCACCTCAAGAGTTTCTGGTAGCCGTAGAACAGGATAGCCATAAGTCAAAGCTGGCTTGCTGCAACTAAACCCCACCTTACCTTCTTGATACACATGCATGTATGATAGGATCTAATGTAAGTCTTGCTGAGTACCTTTGTACTCATGTTGCTTTATTTATGTTTTTGCAGCGGAGACTTCGGTCTTATTAGTGCTCTCGTGGACTTCGACTAGTAGCTAGTACCTCAGCTACGATCTTGATCGGACGTTGTAGATAGTCAGGCTTTCAGCCTTTTTCATTTATAGATGTCTGTACTCAGACATGTAATGCTTCCGTTTGTTGCTTGATTGCTCTGACTGTTGGGTCATGTGACCCCTGTTTGTAATAATGCTATGATGGCTCTTCTGAGCCTTTAGCTATATGAATTGTTGAGTTATGCTGTGATGCCATGTTGTACAGCACATACCTGCATGTTATGCGTACGTGTAATGTGTATTGCTATGTGTGGGATCTGACTATCTAGTTGTTTATTCTTAGTAGCCTCTCTTACCGGGAAATGTCTCCTAGTGCTTCCACTGAGCCCTGGTAGCTTGCTACTGCTCCAGAACACTTAGGCAGGCCGGCATGTGTCCTTCTTCGATCCTGTGTCTGTCCCTTCGGGGAAATGTCACGCGATGAATACCGGAGTCCTGCTAGCCCGCTACAGCCCGGTTCACCGGAGTCCTGTTAGCCCAGTGCTACAGCCTGGATTCACTCATTGATGACCGACACGTTCGATGCTGGGTCATGGATGCCTGTCCCTGTAAGTTAGTGCCACTTTGGGTTTACGACTAGCCATGTCAGCCCGGGCTCTTTATCATATGGATGCTAGCGACACTATCATATCCGTGTGCCAAAAGGCGCAAACGGTCCCGGGCAAAGGTAAGGTGACACCCGTGGGGATACCGTGCGTGAGGCCGCAAAGTGATATGAGGCGTTACATGCTAGATCGATGTGGCATTGAGTCGGGGTCCTGACATGTAGCATGTTACTGCTTTCCGTTATTCCTATCCTGATGCATAGCCTGTCCTTGCTCCTAGTGTTGTTAAGATTACCTGCTATCCTACTGCTTAGTATAGGATGCTAGTGTTCCATCAGTGGCCCTACACTCTTGTCCGTCTGCCATGCTATACTACTGGGCCGTGATCACTTCGGGAGGTGATCACGGGCATATACGATATACTTTGCACAGTTACATTACCTGTGATACTGTTCGGAGATGGGGGCTGAAGGGGCAGGTGGCTCCATCCCGGTAGAGGTGGGCCTGGGTTCCCGACGGCCCCCGACTGTTACTTTGTGGCGGAGCGGCAGGGCAGGTTGAGACCACCTAGGAGACAAGTGGGCCTGGCCCTGTTCGGCGTTCGCGGCTACTTAACACGCTTAACGAGATCTTGGTATTTGATCTGAGTCGGCTACGAGCCTATACGCACTAACCAACTACGTGGGAAAGATATGGGCACTCGGCGTCGTGGTATCAGCCGAAGCACTTCAGACGTCAGCGACGGAGCGGCGCGCGCCGGATTGGACTGGAATGCCACTAGGCTAGGTCTGCTTTCGGCCGCCCACGCAACGTGCAGGTGTGCTCAGGGCGATGGGCCCAGACCCCTGCGCGCTTAGGTTTAGACCGGCGTGCTGGCCTCTCTGTTGTGCCTAGGTGGGGCTGCGACGTGTTGATCTTCCACGGCCGGGCATGACCCAGGAAAGTGTGTCTGGCCAAATGGGATCAAGCGTGTTGGGTAATTTGGTGCACCCCTGCAGGGAAGTTAATCTATTCGAATAGCCGTGATCTTCGGTAACAGGACGACTTGGAGTTGTACCTTGACCTTATGACAACTAGAACCGGATACTTAATAAAACACACCCTTCCAAGTTCCACAGACAACCCGGTGATCGCTTTTCCACAGGGCGACGAGGGAAGGATCGCCGGGTAGGGTTATGCTATGCGATGCGACTGGAGATGCTACTTGGAGATGCTACTTGGAGATGCTATTTGGAGGACTTCAATCTATTTCTCTTCTACATGCTGCAAGACGGAGGCTGCCAGAAGCGTAGTCTTCGACAGGATTAGCTATCCCCCTTTTATTCTGGCATTCTGCAGTTCAGTCCACCGATATGGCCCTTTACACATATCCCCATGCATATGTAGTGTAGCTCCTTGCTTGCGAGTACTTTGGATGAGTACTCACGGTTGCTTTTCTCCCTCTTTTCCCCCTTTTCCCCTTTTACCTGGTTGTCGCAACCAGATGCTGGAGCCCTGGAGCCAGACGCCACCGTCGACGATGATTCCTACTACACTGGAGGTGCCTACTACTAAGTGCAGCCCGCTGATGACGTCCAGGAGTAGTTAGGAGGATCCCAGGCAGGAGGCCTGCGCCTCTTTCGATCTGTATCCCAGTTTGTGCTAGCCTTCTTAAGGCAAACTTGTTTAACTTATGTCTATACTCAGATATTGTTGCTTCCGCTGACTTGTCTATGATCGAGCACTTGTATTCGAGCCTTCGAGGCCCCTGGCTTGTATTATGATGCTTGTATGACTTATTTATGTTTTAGAGTTGTGTTGTGATATCTTCCCGTGAGTCCCTGATCTTGATCGTACACATTCGCGTGCATGATTAGTGTACGATTGAATCGGGGGCGTCACAATATTGCCACTTGTGATAGGGACCTTTGTTATGTAGTCCGTCGCTTTTATTGCTTCCACATCACAAGATCGTGTAAAGCTTATTTTTTCCACACTAATAGATCATACATATTTAGAGAGCAACTTTTATTGCATGCACCGATGACAACTTACCTGAAGGATCTTACTCAATCCATAGGTAGATATGGTGGACTCTCATGGCAAAACCGGGTTTAAGGGATATTCGGAAGCACAAGTAGTATCTCTACTTGGTGCAAAGAATTTGGCTAGCATGAGGGGGAAAGGCAAGCTCAGCATGTTGGATGATCCATGACAATATACTTTTATTTCGGATATAAGAAAACATAACCCATTACGTTGTCTTCCTTGTCCAACATCAACATTTTAGCATGTCATATTTTAATGAGTGCTCACAATCATAAAAGATGTCCAAGATAGTATATTTATATGTGAAATCTCTCTTCCCTCAGTATTCTTTCATGAATTGTTCAAGTGATCAATACAATGTTTGCTAACCTTCAATAAAGTTACCACCTCTACTTCTTATATGTGAAGTCATTACTCCCCATGGGAAAACATATATAATTTCAGATTTATGACATTCAAATCATTCAACCATTTACTCATAGGATATAAGTGAAGCACACGAGTAAATGACAAACTACTCCAAAAAGATATAAATGAAGATCAATGAGTAGTTAAATAATTATGTAGCTATATGAAGACTCTCATTTAAGAATTTCAGATCTTGGGATATTACTCAAACAGCAAGCAAAACAAAATAAAATGACATTCTAAGAGTAGCAAACATCACATGAAGAAGCAAAAACTTAGGATCAACCGATACTAACAGATAGGTGTCGAAGAAGAAAGGTGGTATGCCAACCAGGGCATCCCCAAGCTTAGACGCTTGAGACTTCTTTAAATATTATCTTTGGATGCCTTGGGCATCCCCAAGCTTGAGCTTTTGTGTCTCCTTAATTCCTCTCATATCACGGCCTGCCTAAATCTCAAAAGCTTCATCCACACAAAACTCAACAAGGACTAGTGAGATAAGTTAGTATAAACCAATGCAAAAACCTTATCATACTCTAGAAAATCACTAAAATTATTATTCAACATTGCATACTAAATGCCTCTACATATTCAATAGTCCTATCCTCAAATAGAATCATTAAACATGCAAACATAACAACAATCTGCCTAAACAGGACAGTCTGTAAAAAATGCAGCAAGATCCATACTTCCCTAGCTCCAAAAATTATGAAAGAAAATTCCCACTGTAGTAAATTTATCAGAGATTATTATACAAAAGGTTTCAACATTTTATCACATTCTGACTTTTCTAGGGAATTTTTGCAACAGCGGTAAACTTTCTGTTTTCAAACAGCAACATGTAGACTTGTAAAATAAGCATAGTAAAGGCTATCCTTGACATTTCCATTGAAAATAGAGATGAAAAAAATTATTCTAAATAACAGCAAGCAAATACTAACAAAACAATATGACGCTCCAAGAAAAACAGATATCATGTGGTGAATAAAAATATAGCTCCAAGTAAAGTTACCGATGAACAAAGAAGAAAGAGGGGATGCCATCCGGGGCATCCCCAAGCTTAGGCTCTTAGTTATCCTTGAATATTACCTTGGGGTTCCTTGGGAATCCCCAAGCTTAGGCTCTTGCCACTCCTTATTGCATAGCCCATCAAATCTTTACCCAAATCTTGAATACTTCACAACACAAAACTTAATAGAAAACTCGTAAGCTCCGTTAGTATAAGAAAATAAATCACCACTTAGGTATTGTTGTGAACTCATTCTAAATTCATATTGGTGTAATACCTGCTGTATTGGACCTGAGGGATTTGTCTATTAATCTTATGCAAAAAGAATAAACTTAAAATCACTCTTCTGTAATAAATGACAGCTAAACTCGTGAGCGCAAAGTTTCTGTTTTTTACAGCAAGATCACATTAACTTCCACCCAACTCTTACCAAAGGTTCTACCTGGCACTTTATTGAAACAAAAGCTATAAAACATTATTACTACAGTAGCTTAATCATGTGAACACACAAAAACAGTAGGGGTAAATATTGGGTTGTCTCCCAACAAGCGCTTTTCTTTAATGCCTTTCTAGCTAGGCATGATGATTTCAATGATGCTCACCTAAAAGATAAGAATTGAAACATAAAGAGAGCATCATGAAGAATATGACTAGCACATTTAAGTCTAACCCACTTCCTATGCATAGGGATTTTGTGAGCAAACAACTTATGAGAACAATAATCAACTAGCATAGGAAGGCAAAACAAGCATAACTTCAAGATTTTCAACACATAGAGAGGAAACTTGATATTATTGCAATTCCTATAACCATATATTCCTCCCTCATAATAATTTTCGGTAGCATAATGAATGAATTCAACAATATAACCAGAACCTAAAGCATTCTTTTCATGATCTACAAGCATAGAAAACTTACTACTCTCTACATAAGCAAAATTCTTCTCAATCGGAATAGTGGGAGTATCATAAGAGACTCGAATACTATAAATTGCTTCCACATTAAAAGATTAATGTTCAGAAAAATGGTAATCATAATCATTACAAGTTTTATAAATATAATCATCACTACTTTTTATAGCATAAGTGTCATCACAATAATCATCATAAGTAGCAACTTTGTTCTCATCATAATCAATTGAAAGCTCTTCCAAGATAGTGGAATCATTACTAAATAAAGTCATGACCTCTCCAAATCCACTTTCATAATTGTCACAATAAGATTCAACACCCTCTAATATAGTGGGAACATTACTTCCTAAAGTTGACACTCTTCCAAACCCACTTTCATCAATATAACCATCATAAATAGGAGGCATGCCATCATCATAATAAATTTGCTCATCAAAACTTGGGAGGCTAAAACTATCATATTCATAAAACATAGCATCCCCAAGCTTGGGACAAACATTAATTTCAGCAAATATATTCTCAAGCTTTTCATTCTCATCAAACATAGCATCCCCAAGCTTGGGCCTTTTCATATCATAAGCATAATCACTCTCATCATTAATAGTATGGATAGCACCAATAGTATAGCAATTATCATCATCACAATGAGTAATAGGAGCAACATCATTTGGGAGGGATACCTTTCTACCTTTGCTTCTCCGTCTTCTATTTTTCTTCTTCACATCATGTGTGGGGTTAACCCTCTTTTTTGATCTCCTTATTGATGAGATTGGTTGAATAGAAGGCTCCTCCTCGTTACCTGATTCGTCATAAGAAATAATAGGAGGATATTGGGAAGTCTATTCCCTTTCATTAGTATTCTCTTCATCCTCTATTTGTTTTCTTTTCTTTATGTAATTGGCAATATAAGGATTTTCAATGCAATTCACCGCACAATACATAAAAAATTCTTCTAGATCAAAATCAAGAACTTTATCAAGGACAAATTCTGGAAGATCCTTAGTTATACGTTTCATTTCTTCATAACCCGAAAGCAAACTAAGTTCATTATGTTGTGCAAGGGAAATCAAGTCGTCACAATTTTTGGACATGATACAATCATGAAACAATTTGCATTGGGTATTGAAATGATCATGTTCATTGCAAAGTTCACAAGGACGAGAAAGAAAGTTTAAATTCTCAGCACAAACATCTAGCCTTTCTTGCAATCATTTAGTTTCCAAATACTTATGCCTCTTGCAAAATCTATTTTCCCTATTTGGTGTGCACTTGCAAACTCTATGCACTCCACAAAAATTGACATGCTTATAAGAGACATTTTCATCATGACTAGTGCAATCATCATTAGTACTGTGGATATTCAAAGAGTTCATACTAACAACATTTCAATAATGCTCATCATTCAAAAATTTAGTGCCAAACATTTTATAGATTTCTTCTTCTAGCACTTGAGCACAATTTTCCTTTCCATCATTTTCACGAAAGATATTAAAAAGATGAAGCATATGAGGCACCCTCAATTCCATTTTTTAATTTTCTTTTATAGACTAAACTAGTGATAAAACAAGAAACAAAAAGAATCGGTTGCAAGATCTAAAGATATACCTTCAAGCACTCACCTCCCCGGCAACGGCGCGAGAAAAAAGCTTGAGTCTACTACACAACCTTCTTCTTGTAGACGTTGTTGGGCCTCCAAGTGTAGAGGTTTGTAGGACAGTAGCAAATTTCCCTCAAGTGGATGAGCTAAGGTTTATCAATCCGTGGGAGGTGTAGGATGAATATAGTATCTCTCGAGCAACCCTGCAACCAAATAACAAAGAGTCTTGTGTCCCCAACACACCCAATACAATTGTAAATTGTATAGGTGCACTAGTTCAGCAAAGAGATGGTGATACAAGTGCAATATGGATGATAGATATGAGTACTTGTAATCTGAAAATATAAAAACAGCAAGGTAGCAAGCGATAAAAGTGAGCATAAACGGTGTTGCAATGCTAGGAAACAAGGCCTAGGGTTCATACTTTCACTAGAGCAAGTTCTCTCAACAATAATAACATAACTGGATCATGTAACTATCTCTCAACATGCAACAAAGAGTCACTCCAAAGTCACTAATAGCGGAGAACAAATGAAGAGATTATTGTAGGGTACGAAACCACCTCAAAGTTATTCTTTCAGATTGATCTATTCAAGAGTTCGTACTAGAATAACACCTTAAGAGACATATCAACCAAAACCCTAATGTCACCTAGATACTCCAATGTCACCTCAAGTATCCATGGGTATGATTATACGATATGCATCACACAATCTCAGATTCATCTATTCAAACCAACACAGCATACTTCAAAGAGTTCCCCAAATTTTCTACCGGAGAGTCAAGACGAAAATGTGTGTCAATGTCGGGGAGAACGACACCGATGGGATCACAAGAATCCCTACTACGGTTGGCGGGGCGCGGGGTTGTGAGAAGAGCGGGATTAGGAGCCAGACACAGTTTGTTTACCTAGGTTCGGGCCGCGAGGTTGCGTAATACCCTAGTCCTGCTTTGATGTGTATTTGAGGGTGTTCTTGAGCTCTTGAACTAGCTATAGGAGCAGCGTCGTTCCGAAGAGCCGAATCCTTCTCCAGTATGCAATGGGCCTCCTTTTATAGTCGAAAGGGGTTGCCACAGTGGCACACATGAGGTGGAAAGGTCTATAGTGCTGCGAGCTTATCGCCCTCATTATAGGACAAGACGCATTTAATGCATCGCTTAGGTGTCCCTTAGCTTTATCGGGGACGGGGGTGAGGCCCGTCCCGTCCGTCGCCGCCTCGCCTTGCTTCGACACGTGCCCAGGCCAGCGATGCATGTAGCGCCATGTAGACAAGCAGGCAGCTGAGGTGGCGCGATAGTGGAGCCTTCACGAAGATTTGCATGCCACCACGTAGGAGCTTGCTGAGTTGGCCTGGAAGCCGCATGTCGCCACACAGGTGCCTGCCCAGCTGGTTGGGCTGGCAGCTGCATGCGAACGGCAGTGGAGTCTTGGTCGATGCGGGCCTAGCTGTGGCCCCGCTGATGTCCTCGGCAAGGGCCTTGCCGGGGGCCCGGCAGGGGTATTGCCACGGCGCCGTAGTCGTCTCCGGCAAGGCACTTGCCGGGGGTCTTGTGGATCTCCTCGGCTAGGATCCCGCCGAGGGTTGCCGTCTTCTAGTCCCCATCTGATCTTGTGTGTTTATGATCTTGCCACCTCAGAGGTGCCTCCCGAGCCTTGGTTCGAACGTAATAGTTGGTGGCGTTTGGAACTCTTGGGCTCGAGGGTGGCTCACTCTGCTGGTGTCGGGCAAGTTGCCACGGCATGGCTCTTGCCGGGGCCGCGGAGGCTGCCCCGGCGAGGGCCTTGCTGGGGGGTCCACCTCGCCCTCTCGCTTTTTGGTGTTTCTGGTCTTGGCGTTGCCTTGTTTGTCTCGGGCTTCGGCTTCTCTCCGGCTTCCCTCCTTGCCCTGCATAAGTGTGGCCGTGGCGCGTGGCTCTGACTACCCGTGCACAAGTAAAGGGGTACAAAGGGAGAACCCCTACTTTTGTACACCGACAGGAGCCCCCGGGCCTGGGCCACACATAAGCGCGACTCGTTGTTGGGCCAGGGCCAGAACGGTGTGCGGGCAGGCAGGGAGGATTTTTACCGCAGTAACGGTTTCGTCCGCTGCGCTTCCCCATGACCCGCGTTGAGGTGGACCCCCCGGCATAGCCCCCAGCGTAAGTCCATCGCTCGCCCCTTGTCAATGTGTGTTGGGGGGACGGTCCCTTGGTGCTAACCTTGCCGCGTTTGTAGGAGGGGGACAGCAGCAGGAGGAGCCACAGAGGGCCACCCCCAACACGCCGTCCCCATCGACCATGCCGCCCTGAGGGGCATCCTCGGCAAGGGCGCCATGCACCGTGCCCATGCACATGGAGGAGGAGGCGAACTCGGGTGCCGGTGGCTTTGCCTCGGCACCAAACATTGGCGGGGAGGGGACCTCTGCTTCCCAGCCCGGCACGGGTAAGCCACTTGCCTTCTGTCCCTGTTTTCTCTTTTTTTTCGAATCTTGATCTTGGCCTCGCCGCATCCCCTTCTCGGTATCTAGATCTCCCGTTGGTGGACCCAAAGGATGTCGACACCATCATCGAGGATGTCGCCAAGGACGCCGCGGAGGAGGCCGAGAAGATTGCAGCCGAGGAGTCTGCCAAGGGGCCTGCCGGGGAGTCCGGCAAGGCCGCTGCCGAGGAGGAGGTGGTTGACGACCATCCTTCCTCCTCCGCTGCCTCCGGCTCCGGCAGGTATGTGAGGGTGAGTGACGTCTTCGTCCACCTCCCAGGGTTGTCGAGCTCCAGGGCACCGTCGAGGGAGAGGTGTTCGACGAGGAGGTGCTTGCCGTCGCCGGGCTCGAGGTTGTTGACGAACCGAGCACTGCTGGCGATGGTTCTCAGGAGGAGCGGCTTCTTCAGGCCATGGGCGCCTATTTCCGGAAGCTCCAGGCGCTCCATCATGCCCGCCTGGACAAGGCCAAGTCTAGGATGGCAGCGGTGGACAAGGCGGAGGTGGACCTCAAGGCGCGCGTCGCCGAGACGTAGACTTGGTTCCACCAGGCTTGTAAGGAGCTGAACGTCGCCCAGGGTGAGCTGTCCAAGCGCGACGGGAGCTCACCATGAAGCGGGCCGACATCGAGAAGGCCCAGGAGACGGCAAAGAACTTGGCCGCCGCAGCCGAGGCCGCTCGAACCCAGCACCAGGCTGCGCTGAACTCCCAGGACGAGGACCTCGCCAAACGCAGGGCAGCCGTCAACGCCAAACTCCGCACCAAGGACGAGGAAGGGGAGAAACTCGTCATGCAGCGGGCCCAAGAGCTGGAGCAGAGGCACAAGGAGACGCTCGATGCCCAGGCTTTGGTCCACGCTGACAGGGTGAAGGAGCTGGAGGTGGCGCGGGACGAGCTGCAGAAGTAATCCTTGGAGCTGACGGGGGAGAGGGACGCGACCAAGGGCGCCTTGGCTGATGTGCAAGACGCAGTCCTTGGCAAGGCCGAGCTGCTCTCCACGGTCAACAACTCCATCAGGGACCTGAAGCTGAAGCTGGAGAGCCTCGAAGGGATGCTCTCGGAGGCCAAGGACCGGGAGGGAACCCTGGCCAAGGAGCTAGAGACCGAGAAGCAGCTGTGGAAGGACGAAGCTGCCAACCACAAGGATTCTGTGGAGGGCGTGAACCGCTGGATCGGCCGTCTCATGGACGTCGCTGGCAGGATCGGCATGCTGCTGGCTACCATGGGGATGCCAAATGTGAGGTACGCCCTAGAGCGCAGCAGGACCACCAACGCAAAGCTGACCCTGTTCTTCGAGTGCGTCCTCGGGGCCCTGGAGCAGCTTCACTCCAACCGGGCGGCCTCCCTGGCCGATGAGTCTCGGAGACTTTCCCACGGCGCCATGACCAAGGTCCTCACCAAGGTGGCATACTGGTATCCCTACCTCAACTTCGACGCCGTGCTGGAGAGCTTGCCGAAGGATGTTGACGTCATGCCACTCAAGGAGCGTATCAAGCCCATCATCAACGGTATCGGCAGGATTCCGAGGGTGGAGGGCCAGCGCCGGGATTAGGCGCCTCGTTTCTTATCGTCGTTGTAGGTTCATGACCAAGACAATTTCTATCTTTAGTTAGAACCGCGGCGGCAATTGATGTAGTATAACTCTGCAGTAGTTTTGATATGGTGCATGTTATTTTCCTGTCCGACCTTCCCTTTGTACGTTCACCCTACGCTAATCAGGTAGGCTTGCCGGCGTGTAAACCCAGGGCGGCACCTCAAGGACGGATCCCCAATGGCCTGCCGGGTGTGCTTGCAGTCGAGCGAACCACCTTACCGCTCTCAACGCAGCCGCTCGTGTAAGTGCATCTAGTGCCACCCCTAGTTGGTTGTGGAGTATTGACGACAAAGTTGGTTGAGGGACTAATGCGTTTGTGAGAATTGCAGGATACGCAGGTAGTGTCCCTCATTGATTCGGTTTACCTACCGGAGATGACCCCTAAAAATGTATGAAGACATTGAAGACAATGATGGTATGAGAAGATATTCATATTGAAGACTATGACATGAGAAGACATTGCGTGAAGACTATGGAGTGTGAAGACTGTGTGGATTCGTTACTTCCTTTGCTTGTCCAGAGCTGGATGAGTCACTTTGCTTGTAGCCCAAGTAAAGTTGCCGCATGTGTTTGAAATCTGACCGTTGGAACACGTGTCAGTTCCTTAGTGACCCAGGGTCATTTTGGACAAATCAGGTCGGGTTGCCTAGTGGCTATAAATAGCCCACCCCCTACACCATAAATTGGTGGCTACTCAGAGTTAGTGCACGGCTTTTGTCGTTTGAGAACAACCCACCTCGAAGCCTTTGAGAGAGAAAAATCCTTGCGAGGACAAAGCCCAAACACCCAGAGCCGAAGAGTGTTAGGCATCACTGAAGTCTTTCTGTTTGTGTGACCTGAAGACTTATTACACTTGAGGACTGTGAATCCTCCAGCCGGTTAGGCGTCGCATTCTGAGCATCCAAGAGTCATTGTGGATTGCCGGGTGAACAAAGTCTGTGAAGGTTCGGAAGTCTACCTTGAAGACTTACCAGAGTGATTGAGCGAGGACTAAGTGTCCTTAGCTCAAGGGGAATAAGGTGAAGACACGGTCTTCTGAGTTGAATCTCAGCCTCCCTAACCAGATGTATAGTTGTCACAGCAACTGGAACTGGTCCAACAAATCCTGTGTCTTCAACAAGCAACTGGTTCTATCTCTTCCCTCCTTTACTTTGAGTTTGTCTTCGTGAAGTCATTGCTTATCTGTCTTATCTGATTGACTTCATTGCTTGACTACTATTGTTGATTGGCTTCATACTATCTTCCATCCTGACCCCACTACCTAGCTGCTATTAGTCTTCGTACGTTAACGCTATTGCATACTTGACTATGGCTTGCTTGTTGTAGTTTATCTTCCGCTGCATATCAATTAGGTTATTTCTATTGTTTGTCTTCAAAACTTCCACGTTTTGAAGACTTTGATAAAAATCGCCTATTCACCCCCCCTCTAGTCGATAACTAGCACTTTCAATTGGTATCAGAGCAAGGTACTCCCTTGTTCTGTGTGATTCGGTTTAACCACCTAGAGTTTAGCTATGTCGACTGCAGGGATAATCAAAGTCTCCGCTGCTTGCCCCGTGTTCGATGGAACAGAATATCCCTACTGGAAGAATAAGATGCGCATGCATCTTGAAGCCATTGATGTCGACCTCTGGTATGTCGTCAAGAATGGCGTTCCCAAAACTAATGAAAGCGTCTCTACACAGAGAGACCAGAGGATCAGTGTTCTTCGCAATCTCTTCAATCGCTTCAAGAGAAACGACAATGAAAATGTCCAGCTCACGTTTGATCGCCTCACCGACATCACAAATGAGCTTCAGGCTCTCGGCGCCACTGAGATCACCAAGCATGAAATTGTCAAGACGCTGCTGAGATCACTTGACACCTCCTTTGACACCCTTGCCCTCATGATACAAGAACGTCCTGACTTCAAGACACTCGATCCATTTGATATACTTGAAAGGCTCAACACACATGAGTTCTAGCTTTCTGAGAAAAGAGATATTTATGGCCCCAACTATGGCCGAACTCGTGCTTTGAAGGCAAAAGTTGTTTCCTCATCTAAAGAAGAAGAATCTAACTGCGGTTCTGACGATCCAGAAGACATTGGAAAGGAACTTGCCATGCTTGTGAAGAAGTTCCAGAGGTTCACCAAGAAGAAGGGCTTCAGAAAGTCTTCACGATCTAGCTCAAGAAATGATGAAGCTTCCACTCATGACAACAAGAAGAGAACCTGCCACAAATGCAAGAAACCTGGTCACTACATATCTGAGTGTCCACAGTGGCACAATGAGAAGAAGAAGAAGAAGAGCAAGGAATATGATTCTGATGACAAGAAGAAGAAGAAATCCTCAAAATCGTCTTTGAAGTCTTCTTCCAAGTCTTCATCATACAAGAAGAGATCATCTCGCAAGGCTCGTGCTTTTGTTGGCAAGGAAATGGATTCAGAGGAGGAGTCTGCTTCGGAGGAGGCGGAGGTGGAGTCTGGTGAGGAGTCTGACCCTGGCGTTGCAAGTCTGGCTCTAGCCACAGCCTATGTCGCCAAGTCCATCTTCAACACTAAAGACAATGACTTCCACACCAACGCTGAAGCTAATGACGAAGACGATTCTTCTCCCACCTACTGCTTCATGGCACGTGGTGCCAAGGTAAAATCCCTCGATGCTTACTTTCAAACTTCAAGTGAAGATGACTCTGATTGTGAATCCAAACCCAGCTACAAAACACTTGCTAAAATTGCAACTGAACAACAAAGGGCTATGGAACATACTCAAAAACTGTTAGACAAAAGTGATGACCTGTTGGACGCGGAAATGACACGTTCACAGTCCTTAGTAGAAGACATAAAAAATCTTCATGCTAAGTACCAAGAACTTGAAAGTCTTCATGAGACGCTCTCAACCACATATGAAAAGCTATCCTATGATTATCTTCAAAGGAAGCAAGAGCTTGAGAAATTGAAAGCGACTGATGAAGATCTTCAAACAAAGAATGAGTCACTTCGCGCTCAACAGATCAGTCCCGCTCAGGATGGATTCGAACTACCATGTTTAAAATGCATTGAGCATGATAACGCTACATCTGTTGCTGAATGTTCCACTGCTGCTGCTGTTTCATTGTCTTCAACTACTGATGTGGTTACTAACCCCTCTGCGGAGGATACCACTAGTATTGCTGATGAAAATGCTAGGTTAAAGACATTGCTTGAAACAGGGATGTACAAAAGTTTGAAGGGACATCAGACTCTCTGCGATGTTCTCAAAAAGCAGATTCTGAACCGAAACCCTAGGAAAGAGGGTGTTGGGTTCGAGAGGAAAATGAATGCTGATGGTTCCTATTGGAAGCCAGAGGAGTATCCCAAAACCACATGGGTTGCTGCAAAGGAACCTTCAATGGATCCATCCACTTTATCTGCATTTACCTGTGCTAATCCTATTATTATTGATGAATCCTTTGATGCAAACTATAAAATGTTCAAATATCAGAATGGTGAAGTGTTTGCCAGGTATATTGGTACTAACTGCAGGAATGGACCTCCTATGAAGAAGATCTGGGTACCCAAAAGCTGCCTTGAGAATCATCTAGTTAATGTCATCATGACACCACCAGTGAAGAAGACAAACCCCAGACCAAAGGCATCATATGGTCCAACGACTACTTACGAACACAGGACTCACTTGAGTCACCCTAACGCCAATGTTTTGCAGGGAAATCATACTCAAACTCATGAATATGAGCATGTGTGTTCAAACCGCTATGTTCATAGAACTAAGAACTTTTCTGCTTACTCACATGAGTATCATTCATCTCCTGCAAGGCTATTTGCTAGGGCTTCAAAGCCGAAATTCTCAGATGCTGCACTTAGACTCATTGCTTCAAAGCCACCCCTGAAAATGTGGGTGGTGAAGAAGAATTAACTCTCTTTTGCAGAATGTGGTCTCCAGCCAGCAATCAAAGGCGTCCGATATTATTGCTGGGGACCTAAAACATAAAGGGACGCATGATAAAATGACTTAATATGAATCTCTTATCCGTCATACTGTGTGTTCTAATCTTGATCTAAACTGTGATAATCCATGTGTGTGTAAAATGCTTATGCTTCACAACATACCTTGTGAAGCCTATCCTCCTAACTGCACTATAGGGCATGTCACCAAAAGCTTCAGAATGGATTATTGACAGTGGATGCACTAATCATATGACTGGTGATCGAAGTCTTCTCATGGACTCTACCTTACGTCCATCCGACAAGAGTCAAATCACATTTGCTGACACTGGTAAAGGCAAGGTATTGGGTCTAGGTAGAGTTGCAATCTCAAAGGATCAACACATGGATAAAGTGATGCTTGTTGAATCCCTTGGATTCAACTTAATGTCTGTCTCAATGCTTTGTGACTTAAACATGATTGTGATATTTGGACAATATCGTTGCCTTGTACTAATGGAATCTGACAAGTCTCTAGTCTTTGAAGGGTATAGGAAAGGTGATCTATACATGGTAGATTTCTCAGCAGGTCCACAGCTTGCCGTATGTCTTCTTGCAAAAGCTTCAGAATGTTGGCTCTGGCATCGAAGGCTAGGGCACGCTGGCATGAGGAACTTGCACACTCTCGTCAAGAAGAAGCATGTCATAGGCATCGAAGGTGTCAAGTTCAAGAAAGATCACTTGTGTGGTGCTTGTGAAGCTTGGAAGATGACAAGGGCCAAGCATCCCTCGAAGACAATCATGACAACATCTCAACCCTGCGAGCTGCTACACATGGACTTATTTGGACCTACTCACTACTCCACCCTCACAACAACGACATGTCTCTACGGCTTCGTCATTGTTGATGACTACTCAAGATATACATGGGTGCACATAATTCTCTACAAGACCGAAGTACAAGATGTCTTCAGACGATTCGCCAATCGAGCAATGAACAATTATGGCATCAAGATCAAGCATATCAGAAGTGATAACGGCACTGAATTCAAGAACACCAGGCTTGATCTTTATCTGGATACAATGGGAATCACTCATGAATTTTCTGCTCCTTACACACCTCAGCAAAATGGCATTGTTGAGCGCAGGAACAGAACCCTCATTGAGATGGCTCGAACAATGCTTGACGAGTACAAGACACCAAGAAAATTTTGGCCTGAAGCAATTGATACTGCATGTCACATCATCAACCGTGTTTACATCCACAAGCTTCTGGGCAAAACATCCTATGAGCTCCTTACTGGCAAGAAGCCAAATGTCAGCTACTTCAGAGTCTTTGGTGCTAGGTGTTGGATCAAGGATCCCCATCACAAGTCAAAATTTGAACCCAAAGCTCACGAAGGCTTCATGCTTGGCTATGGAAAGGATTCGCACTCTTACAGAGTCTTCAACCTCTTCCACTACAAAATCATTGAAACAGTGGATGTGCAATTTGATGAAACCAATGGTTCACAACGAGAGCTCCTGCCAAACACACTTGTTGAAGCTCCTTCCAGTGAATCTATCAAGCTGATGGGAACTGGTGAGATCAAGCCCTCTGAAGCACAACCTGAAGAGGAACTTATCATTTCTGCACCAAACCAACCTGAAGACAATGCTCAGACCGAAGACAACACTTCCAATGATGACAATGATCAGCATGAGCAAGGTCTTCGTCCAGTTCATCCTCGTGTTGCAAATGAAGTACAAATTGAGAAGATAATTGATAGCATCAACGCACCTGGTCCTCTTACTCGATCAAGAGCAACACAGTTAGCAAATTTCTGTGGGCATTTTTCATTTGTATCAATATCTGAACCCAAGAAAGTTGCTGAAGCCTTTATGGAACCTGAATGGATTCAAGCCATGTTAGAAGAACTTCAACAGTTCAAGCTGGATAATGTTTGGAAACTGGTCAAGCGACCTGACCCTCGCAAGCATAACATTATTGGAACAAAGTGGATATATCGGAACAAACAAGATGAGCATGGTCAAGTCGTCAGAAACAAAGCACGTCTTGTGGCTCAAGGATATACTCAAGTTGAAGGAATTGACTTCGATGAAACATTTGCTCCTGTTGCTAGGCTTGAAGCTATTCGCATACTGCTAGCCTATGCTAATCATCACAACATCTTGTTATATCAAATGGATGTGAAAAGTGCATTTCTCAATGGCAAGATTGAAGAAGAAGTATATGTCGCACAACCACCTGGCTTTGAAGATCCAAAACATCCTGATATGGTGTACAAGCTAAACAAAGCACTGTATGGCCTCAAACAAGCTCCTCGTGCCTGGTATGATACAATCAAAGACTTCCTAAAGAGCAAAGGCTTCAAACCTGGATCCCTCGATCCCACACTCTTCACGAAGACATGTGATGGTGAACTGTTTGTGTGCCAAATATATGTGGATGCCATAATCTTCGGCTGCACCAACCAGAAGTATAGTGATGAGTTTGGGTACATGATGCAAGAGCAATATCAAATGTCCATGATGGGTGAGCTGAAGTTCTTCCTTGGTCTTCAAATTTGTCAGCAACGAAATGACATCTTCATATCTCAAGAAAAATACCTCAAAGATTGTCTGAAGAAGTTTGGAATGGAAGACTGCAAAGGCTACACGACGCCAATGCCAGCCAAACACCATCTTGGTCCCGACGACAATGGTAAAGAGTTCGATCAAAAGGTAATACCGCTCCATGATTGGTTCTTTGCTTTATTTATGTGCATCTAGGCCAGATATTATGCTTAGTGTTTGCGTGTGTGCTCGATTCCAAGCAGCACCAAAGGAATCGCATCACTTAGCTGTGAAGCGAATTCTTCGATATTTGGCTTACACCCCAACACTCGGATTATGGTATCCCAAGGGCTCAAGATTTGATTTGGTTGGATTCTCGGATGCCGATTATGCTGGTGACAAGGTGGATCGCAAGTCTACATCAGGCACATGTCATTTTCTCGGTCGATCACTTGTCTGTTGGTCTTCAAAGAAGCAGAACTGTGTATCACTCTCAACTGCTGAATCTGAATACATTGCTGCTGGATCCTATTGTGCTCAGCTTCTATGGATGAAGCAAACTCTCAAGGATTATGGCATCAACCTAAAACAAGTACCTCTCTTCTGCGACAACGAAAGTGCCATCAAGATAGCCAACAATCCAGTCCAGCACTCGAAGACAAAGCACATTGAAATACGTCATCACTTTCTCAGGGATCATGTTATGAAGAAAGATATAGATATTATCCACGTCAACACTGAAGAGCAACTGGCAGATATCTTCACAAAGCCCTTGGATGAGAAAAGGTTTTGCAAGTTACGGTGTGAGCTAAATATCTTGGAATCCTCTAATGTCCTGTGATCAGGCACACATCCTAACACTTATGCATGTTGATGACTTAGATGTGCAACACACGAAGTAAGATATATCTTCAATCAATGAAGATTTACACTCTAAGTGTGAATACATTAACATGGAATTTGACTTCGGAGCGCCACGATAATTATGCGCCGTGTTTGGGTCTAATACTTCCTATACGGTGGGTAACGCCACCATCAAATTTCTCTGTTTGAAGTGTTTCACTCATGGCGTTAATTTTGCAAAGACTTCACATTTGGTTTGTCTTCAGTTTCTATTTATCTTCATGATTTTCTGCGCTATGATGAGTTGATTGCATATATATACATACTAGTGTTCTGTCCTCTACAGCATTCACTTATAGCTATGTCTTCAAGTTGAATCTTTTGAACTAAGTGAATGTGATCGGACCCTAACCCCGTTATGCTTTCTATCTCAAACTCTATCTGTCCAAATCATATGCATTCTATTGAAACTATCGAATGTCTTCTCTGCGTCCTAGTCAGCAGAAGACACAGAGACAAACATCAAGTCCTATCTAAATGATTCATATTTATTGTCTATATCCGGAGAAGCCGGAACAACTCTCCGACATGCCTAGCGGGCGTGGGAACGTGGGACAACTCTATGTATGCTGCATGCTTGCCACGTGTCCCACGGATGTGAACAGACAGGGGCACCTACGTAATTGCGCTATGCCGCACACCTACTTATAAATACGTGTCCCCTGCGGTCAAGAAAACCTTCTTCCACCTCTCCACCTCGTCAAAACCCTAGCGCCACCGCTAGCTCTCGATGATGCCGGTGACGAAGCGCTTAGCTGCCGCGACTTCTCCGACGCCGTCCTCACGCCGGCCGCGAACATCGTCCTCTCCGCCGTCGCCGTAGGTGTCCTCCGTCGCCAAGTTAGGGCATAGTGGGCTGTACTGCTCGGTCTCCTATTCTTCCCATCTAGCAGTTTGTCGTGCGGTAATTATAACTCTATTTTTACCACCTTTTTGATCTTCATAGATTTATCCTACTTACCGAAAGTGGTTTCTACCTACTCAATGTTAGATCTATTCTGTCTGCAT
The DNA here is from genome assembly GCF_018294505.1 of Triticum aestivum. Taxonomy (NCBI): domain Eukaryota; kingdom Viridiplantae; phylum Streptophyta; class Magnoliopsida; order Poales; family Poaceae; genus Triticum; species Triticum aestivum. The sequence continues at coordinate 398,883,200 of NC_057795.1, read as the reverse complement.
CTCATAATGCCTAGTCTATTCACTTAGATTTCCTCTCTAGTTTGATTCCTCACTTGTACTTATTCACGGATTGGTACAAATCTGGAACCAACTCACCACATATAAGTGAATGTCTTTGCATCTTGAGGTCAATGTCTTCAAACTGATTTATCTTCAAAATCTTCTGAGAATGCATATGACCTCTTCCCCTTCCCTCGCATCTCTAATGCTGTCACAGGTACATGTCCGTGGGAGAATCCCTTGGTTCTCATAGTCTGCATTCGTTTGCAGAATACTTACAGCATCATATCAATTCTCCTGAAGCCAGTTCCTGTCTGACCAGCAAGCGAAAGCCTTTGAAGCCTTTGAACATATTGAAACCGTTCAGTTTGAAGTTCATGGCTACGGAGAAATCTGTCAGGAAGGGTGGCAGACAGCGTCGTAGGGGAACTTCAAAGGATCTGCCTGAGGATCTGCCAGAAATGTATAAAACAGATCCTGAAGAAGATTACAATCAGCGCAAGACTCGAATCCAATGGATTCGACGCTATTGGGCTGAACAGTGGTACAAGTACAAGTTCGTCACCCAGGAGTACGCAGAGAAAAATGCTATCAAAAGCCCTTGGGGTGATATTCTCTATCGAGGCCTTCCCCCCAAGAACAAAGCTGAAGCCATTGCGCAAGAATTCTATCCTTGCATGGTCCATGGACCACAGTCTGAAGAAGCCGACCCAACATCATTGCTCTGGTGTCGTGACGACAATCTCTTCAAGCGCAACCTCCAGTTTGCTAAGGCTTCGGCAAAGGAAAACAAGAAGTCATGGGGATTAAACTTTAATCCTGGCCCCTCTGCTCCCCGTGAGGATGGCACACGTGAAGCTGAAGAAAACAGAATTGGCCCCTTTGCAAACCTTGATGGCCTCATCTCCTACATCTTAGTACAAGGTGCCAAAGTGGATCATTCTGACAATGAGGCTGATTCTGATGAAGCCCCAGCTCCTCCTTCGAAGCCACAGAAGCAAAAGAAGCTAAAGGCTTCTAAATCAGCACCTCCAAAAGCTTTACGCGCAAAGCCTCTGGCCACTACACCTCCTGAACCCAGTGTGCAGTCTGAAGATCAATCCCGTATCTCCAAGAAGACGGAGAAGAAAAAGCAACTTGTCAGGCGTACTGATCAAGCCTTGACTCCTGTCGCTATACTGCGTGAAGATCCCATTGATCTGTCCAGTGATGAAGACCTTGCAGATGATGCCCTTGAGCAATTGATCAAAAGCAAGGAAGAAGCAGAAATCTTCAACGACTTGCCTCTCTTTGATGTGGCAATCATTCATAACTTCATTGATGAGTGGTTTGACACCCCCAACCTCAGCTTTGACAATCTGCAGCTTCCCATTGGCCTCAGCGTCGCCTTTAATGGCGCCACTGCTTCTGAGCTAGCTCTTGCTCAGTGCATTGTTGAGCTGAAGAACAAGATTGATTATGAAAAGGCTCAATTCAAGAAGCATGTGGCGAAGCTCAGTGTTCAAGACGTCAGAAACTTCAAGGTCATGCTGCATGAGCTTAAAGAAGCTTTTCAGAAGAAGCGCCAAGAAGCTCAAGGCTCTCGTGAGCGTATGAAGAATTTGGCTGATAAGTGTGTGCTTGCCTACAATGAGGCTGACAAGCGCAAGTCACTTGGCCGTCCTGGCATTGACCCCAGAATGGCTGCAAAGAAAAAGAAGAAGCTTACTGCTGACCAGCCTGCACCCTCAAGCCAAGAAGCCCCTCACATTATCTTCCCGAGCAGCATGACTGGCTCGAAGCCAAAGGTCCGCACAACCGCTTCTGAACAGAAGAAGACGAGGGCTGCCGAGGCTGAAGCTAGAAAGAGAAAGAACACTGAAGCCTCTGATGTTGCTCCCTCCAAGAAGAAGCGCAAGACCAAGAAAAATCGGGCTGCTCCCACAGAGCCTCTGGTTGTTGAACCCATCTCAATGGTTCGACCTGCGTCTGAACGTCAAGAAAGACAGATGATCGTTCATGAGCCTGCTCCCTCAGAGGCTCATGAAGCTGAAGATATTCTAGCAGCTGAACCCACCGCTGCTGTAGACATTGGTCATGATGACAATGTAGCAGATGATGAAGTTCTTCCTCAGATCGAACATGACGTGGTATCATCGCCTGTTCATACGAACAGCGAACTCATCAGCATTGGTCATCCACTGATGCCAATTGCTCAGGATGCATCATGGGCTGATCGCCCGCAAGAACAAGACTCCCCCAGTACTCCCCAATAACAACAACAAGCTACACCCCCCGTGCAAGAAGAGGATGAAGACTTTCAGGCCCAGCCAACTCCATCTCCCAAGGCATTGCCAGCATTTCGTAGGCTTCGTAAAGGACAAAGGCCTCAAGTCCCTCTGTCGAGCGTTCCAGAAGGAGAAGTGCAACACCAACCTGTTGCACGTCAAGTATTTTCTGAACCCACTCCAACTGTGAATGTCTCCATGTCTGAAGCTCAAGCTGCTGAAGACATTCCGGCTGCATCAGCCGAAGAGAATCAAGAAGATGTGCGTGTCCCTACTCCCCCAGTTATAGAAGAAGTTGTTCCTAAAGTGAACGTGCCAGTGCCCGACCCTCCTGTTCGTCAAGAGGAGGTTGACAATGTTGAGGCTGCCACCGCCAACGCCAATGAAGCCAATGACGTAGTCATGGCTGACGTTAATGTGGAGCCTGCACCAACTAGTGTGACTGAAGCAAGTGTGGCCACTAAACCTGAAACAACTGAGGCTGCTGCACCTGAAGCCAATGAGACAATCGCTCCCGAAGCACCTGTTGTGCAGCCTGATGCCTCAACTGTTGCCCCTGCTCCTGTTCCGCCACCAAGGCCTCACACAATTGAGCAAGCATACAGTCATGGTCAGCTTACCACAGTCCGATGGCCCATTCTGGAGCCTACGCCTACTGCCTCAGGACCTCAATTTGACAATCATATTGAGCATAGGCCTCAGTCCAGAAGCCAAAGCCTAGGTTGCCAAGGTTTCCAGGTACTGCAAACTCACCAGGGTCCTTCAATGCCAATGGCTTCAAAATCCACAATACCTTCTTTGACAGCACCAAGAACCCCTACTCCAAGCCAAGGATATTATCAGATCGTTTCTGGAGCTATCAGCAGAGAAGCTATTACTCATGCGTACTATATGATCAAGGGCGCATTTTCCCTCATATGCGCCTTGATACAGAAGCCATTGCTGGACTGCCGTGCTTACAAGAAGCACTTGATTGCTTTCGTGATGCTGGTCTGCTCCACTTTGTGACCGACAAAGAACATTGGAATGAAGAGCTATTGCTTCAATTCTATGCTACTCTACACATCCGCGGCTACAACAGAGACATCAAGACATGGGTCCTCGAGTGGATGACTGGAAATGTTCATCATGAAGCCAAAGCTATGGATATCATCGAGCTTACAGGGCTAGCCACTCCTGGAGAACTATATGAACCTGACTGTCAGCTACACCGCAATGCTGTAGAGAGTATCTTCCATAAGCCAGAACCCAATATGAGCCAAATGTTGAGCATGATGAAGCCCTTGCCATCTGACGCTGAATATCCAACAGATTTCTTTGTTGAAGACCTTGAGTATGTGCCTCGCACCATATATCATATCATCAGGCGAACTCTATGGCCAGTCAAAGGACATTCATCAGCGGCCAAGCTTGAAGGAGCTATGAAGACTTTGGTCTTCTATATTCTCAATGGCATCAGCTTCAACACTCAAGAGTTCTTCATCAGACAACTTGCTGCTTCCGGCTCTGACCTATTTGGTCTGAAGTTTTATGCTCCATGGCTCATGCGCCTCATCAAGAGACACTCATCTGTCAACTATCAGCCCTCTACTCGCAATCATATGATCTTTCTGCCAGAGGTTGATATGTCAGTTGAAGCTATATACTCTGACCCTGCCAAGAGGCCTCTTTGTCTTCAGAATGCCGAGCACCAAAGCTTCACTTAGCCTATTGAAGGTGTTCAAGCAGCGACACGAATCTATCCACTAGCTGGTAACACTCGTCTGCCTCATCGACCACCCACTGAAGCCACTGAAAGCACCATTGCACAAAGGCCTCGGAAGTGTTCTCGTGTTCTCAATGACCGAGAACTTCTTGTGACCCTTCATCAGAAATAGGATAAGCATCATTTCTGGCTCAAGAGACAGATGCAAAGCCTCTTGGTGGATGTCAATCACATTCGCAACCTTGCCACCAAGAATGCCTTTGTTGCTCATGAAACTTGCCGGGGATCATGGAAGAGTTTGACCCTGCTCAGTGCTGAAGCTGATCTTCAAGACGATGGCTTCAATGAAAGATTCCAGTTTGACTCCACTCCTCCACGAACTGTTGTCCTACGTCGTACTCCATCTCTTGAATATTCTGACTATTCTTCCTCCGCGGCAACGGTAAATGCCAGAGTGATCGATGATGTCGATGATGCTACTTCACCACCTCCTACTACTGCGCGCATCGACACTGCACCAAGTTCATCTGCACCGCCACCCAATGACGACAACCCTGCTGCTTCACCTACTCATGATGACGAGTAGATGCTCTATGTCTTCAAACCTTTTTGGTCCTTACTGACAAAAGGGGGAGAAGCGTATGAGTTGATAGTCTTCAAGCGAGTTCATATGGGCGGTTGCATTATATTCTGCTGCGTGCTTACAACTCTTGCCTTTTGAAACATTTGGTTCTCTGAGTTGTAACACCTAAACTTGATGGTCGTCTGCTACTTATTTGCTTTACTGTGATGCGATGATAAATTCCGCATGTGCTATGATAACTTCCGCACTTAGATCATTCTGCAGACGTCCATTTTTCATTATGCATGTCATTCTACTTACTATATCAGTTCATGCATGATGAATTATCTTCAGTACAGCCTGCCATGTGCATTTGCATTCCAAAAGTAAATTACTTACATGCACATCTTCAGGGGGAGCCCTTGAAACTTATGAAGACTATTTCCTATCCTTACAATTTCACATATTTATCCCCGTTGAAAACTTCAACCAGTTTGTCATCAATCACCAAAAAGGGGGAGATTGTAAGTGCATCTAGTGCCACCCCTAGTTGGTTTTGGAGTATTGACGACAAAGTTGGTTGAGGGACTAATGCATTTGTGAGAATTGCAGGATAACACAGGTAGTGTCCCTCATTGATTCGGTTTACCTACCGGAGATGACCCCTAAAAATGTATGAAGACATTGAAGACAATGATGGTATGAGAAGATATTCATATTGAAGACTATGACATGAGAAGACATTGCGTGAAGACTATGGAGCGCGAAGACTATGTGGATTCGTTACTTCCTTTTTCTTCTTTGTTGAGTCATAGGAACCACCGTACTGTTAAGTGGGGTCCAAGTGAACTAAGTCAGAGTGACTGAAGTGATGCTCAACTCAAATCCTATGTCTTCGAGCGAAGACAATGAGAGCAAACCTTATCCAGAGCTGGATGAGTCAGCTTTGCTTGTAGCCCAAGTAAAGTTGCCGCGTGTGTTTGAAATCTGACCGTTGGAACACGTGTCAATTCCTTAGTGACCTAGGGTCATTTTGGACAAATCAGGTCGGGTTGCCTAGTGGCTATAAATAGCCCACCCCCTACACCGTAAATTGGTGGCTGCTTAGAGTTAGTGTACGGCTTTTGTCGTTTGAGAGCAACCCACCTCGAAGCCTTTGAGAGAGAAAAATCCTTGCGAGGACAAAGCCCAAACACCCAGAGCCAAAGAGTGTTAGGCATCACTGAAGTCTTTCTGTCTGTGTGACCTGAAGACTTATTACACTTGAGGACTGTGAATCCTCCAGCCGGTTAGGCGTCGCGTTCTGAGCATCCAAGAGTCATTGTGGATTGCCGGGTGAATGAAGTCTGTGAAGGTTCGGAAGTCTACCTTGAAGACTTACCAGAGTGATTGAGCGAGGACTAAGTGTCCTTAGCTCAAGGGGAATAATGTGAAGACACGGTCTTCTGAATTGAATCTCAGCCTCCCTAACCATATGTAAAGTTGTCACAGCAACTGGAACTGGTCCAACAAATCCTGTGTCTTCAACAAGCAACTGGTTCTATCTCTTCCCTCCTTTACTTTGAGTTTGTCTTCGTGAAGTCATTGCTTATCTGTCTTATCTGATTGACTTCATTGCTTGACTACTATTGTTGATTGGCTTCATACTATCTTCCATCCTGATCCTACTACCTAGCTGCTATTAGTCTTCGTACGTTAACGCTATTGCATACTTGACTATGGCTTGCTTGTTGTAGTTTATCTTCCGCTGCATATCAATTAGGTTATTTCTATTGTTTGTCTTTGAAACTTCCATGTTTTGAAGACTTTGATAAAAATCGCCTATTCAGCCCCCCCTCTAGTCGATAACTAGCACTTTCAATTGGTATCAGAGCAAGGTACTCCCTTGTTCTGTGTGATTCGGTTTAACCACCTAGAGTTTAGCTATGTCGACTGCAGGGATAATCAAAGTCTCCGCTGCTTGCCCCGTGTTCGATGGAACAGAATATCCCTACTGGAAGAATAAGATGCGCATGCATCTTGAAGCCATTGATGTCGACCTCTGGTATGTCGTCAAGAATGGCGTTCCCAAAACTAATGAAGGCGTCTCTACACAGAGAGACCAGAGGATCAGTGTTCTTCGCAATCTCTTCAATTGCTTCAAGAGAAATGACAATGAAAATGTCCAGCTCACGTTTGATCGCCTCATCGACATCACAAATGAGCTTCAGGCTCTCGGCGCCACTGAGATCACCAAGCATGAAATTGTCAAGACACTGCTGAGATCACTTGACACCTCCTTTGACACCCTTGCCGTCATGATACAAGAACGTCCTGACTTCAAGACTCTCGATCCGTCTGATATACTTGAAAGGCTCAACACACATGAGTTCTAGCTTTCTGAGAAAAGAGATATTTATGGCCCCAACTATGGCCGAACTCGTGCTTTGAAGGAAAAAGTTGTTTCCTCATCTGAAGAAGAAGAATCTAACTGCGGTTCTGACGATCCAGAAGACATTGGAAAGTAACTTGCCATGCTGTGAAGAAGTTCCAGAGGTTCACCAAGAAGAAGGGCTTCAAAAAGTCTTCACGATCCAGCTCAAGAAATGATGAAGCTTCCACTCATGACAACAAGAAGAGAACCTGCCACAAATGCAAGAAACCTGGTCACTACATATCTGAGTGTCCACAGTGGCACAATGAGAAGAAGAAGAAAAAGAGCAAGGAATATGATTCTGATGACAAGAAGAAGAAGAAATCCTCAAAATCTTCTTCGAAGTCTTCTTCCAAGTCTTCATCATACAAGAAGAGCTCATCTGGCAAGGCTCGTGCTTTTGTTGGCAAGGAAATGGATTCAGAGGAGGAGTCTGCTTCGGAGGAGGCGGAGGTGGAGTCTGGTGAGGAGTCTGACCCTGGCGTTGCAAGTCTGGCTCTAGCCACAGCCTATGTCGCCAAGTCCATCTTCAACACTGAAGACAATGACTTCCACACCAACGCTGAAGCTAATGACGAAGACGATTCTTCTCCCACCTACTGCTTCATGGCACGTGGTGCCAAGGTAAAATCCCGCGATGCTTACTTTCAAACTTCAAGTGAAGATGACTCTGATTGTGAATCCAAACCCAGCTACAAAACACTTGCTAAATTGCAACTGAACAACAAAGGGCTATGGAACATACTCAAAAACTGTTAGACAAAAGCGATGACCTGTTGGACGCGGAAATGACACGTTCACAGTCCTTAGTAGAAGACATATAAAATCTTCATGCTAAGTACCAAGAACTTGAAAGTCTTCATGAGACGCTCTCAACCACATATGAAAAGCTCTCCTATGCTTATCTTCAAAGGAAGCAAGAGCTTGAGAAATAGAAAGTGACTCATGAAGATCTTCAAATAGAGAATGAGTCACTTCGCGCTCAACAGATCAGCCCGCTCAGGATGGATTCGAACCACCATGTTTAAAATGCATTGAGCGTGATAACGCTACATCTGTTGCTAAATGTTCCACTGCTGCTGATGTTTCATTGTCTTCAACTACTGATGTGGTTACTAACCCCTCTGCGGAGGATACCACTAGTATTGCTGATGAAAATGCTAGGTTAAAGACATTGCTTGAAACAGGGATGTACAAAAGTTTGAAGGGACATCAGACTCTCTGCGATGTTCTCAAAAAGCAGATTCTGAACCGAAACCCTAGGAAAGAGGGTGTTGGGTTCGAGAGGAAAATGAATGCTGATGGTTCCTATTGGAAGCCTGAGGAGTATCCCAAAACCACATGGGTAGCTGCAAAGGAACCTTCAATGGATCCATCCACTTTATCTGGATTTACCTGTGCTAATCCTATTATTATTGATGAATCCTTTGATGCAAACTATAAACTGTTCAAAAATCAGAATGGTGAAGTGTTTGCCAGGTATATTGGTACTAACTGCAGGAATGGACCTCCTATGAAGAAGATCTGGGTACCCAAAAGCTGCCTTGAGAATCTTCCAGTTAATGTCATCATGACACCACCAGTGAAGAAGACAAACCCCAGACCAAAGGCATCATATGGTCCAACGACTACTTACGAACACAGGACTCACTTGAGTCACCCTAACGCCAATGTTTTGCAGGGAAATCATACTCAGACTCATGAATATGAGCATGTGTGTTCAAACCGCTATGTTCATAGAACTAAGAACTTTTCTGCTTACTCACATGAGTATCATTCATCTCCTGCAAGGCTATTTGCTAGGGCTTCAAAGCCGAAATTCTCAGATGCTGCACTTAGACTCATTGCTTCTAAGCCACCCATGAAAATGTGGGTGGTGAAGAAGAATTAACTCTCTTTTGCAGAATGTGGTCTCCAGCCAGCAATCAAAGGCGTCCGATATTATTGCTGGGGACCTAAAACATAAAGGGACGCATGATAAAATGACTTAATATGAATCTCTTATCCGTCATACTGTGTGTTCTAATCTTGATCTAAACTGTGATAATCCATGTGTGTGTAAAATGCTTATGCTTCACAACATACCTTGTGAAGCCTATCCTCCTAACTGCACTGTAGGGCATGTCACCAAAAGCTTCAGAATGGATTATTGACAGTGGATGCACTAATCATATGACTGGTGATCGAAGTCTTCTCATGGACTCTACCTTACGTCCATCCGATAAGAGTCAAATCACATTTGCTGACACTGGTAAAGGCAAGGTATTGGGTCTAGGTAGAGTTGCAATCTCAAAGGATCAACACATGGATAAAGTGATGTTTGTTGAATCCCTTGGATTCAACTTAATGTCTGTCTCAATGCTTTGTGACTTAAACATGATTGTGATATTTGGAAAATATCGTTGCCTTGTACTAATGGAATCTGACAAGTCTCTAGTCTTTGAAGGGTATAGGAAAGGTGATCTATACATGGTAGATTTCTCAGCAGGTCCACAGCTTGCCGTATGTCTTCTTGCAAAAGCTTCAGAATGCTGGCTCTGGCATCGAAGGCTAGGGCACGCTGGCATGAGGAACTTGCACACTCTCGTCAAGAAGAAGCCTGTCGTAGGCATCGAAGATGTCAAGTTCAAGAAAGATCATTTGTGTGGTGCTTGTGAAGCTGGGAAGATGACAAGGGCCAAGCATCCCTCGAAGGCAATCATGACAACATCTCAACCCTTCGAGCTGCTACACATGGACTTATTTGGACCTACTCACTACTCCACCCTCACAACAACGGCATGTCTCTATGGCTTCGTCATTGTTGATGACTACTCAAGATATACATGGGTGCACATAATTCTCTACAAGACTGAAGTACAAGATGTCTTCAGACGATTCGCCAATCGAGCAATGAACAATTATGGCGTCAAGATCAAGCATATCAGAAGTGATAACGGCACTGAATTCAAGAACACCGGGCTTGATCTTTATCTAGATACAATGGGAATCACTCATGAATTTTCTGCTCCTTACACACCTCAGCAAAATGGCATTGTTGAGCGCAAGAACAGAACCCTCATTGAGATGGCTCGAACAATGCTTGACGAGTACAAGACACCAAGAAAATTTTGGCCTGAAGCAATTGATACTGCATGTCACATCATCAACCGTGTTTACATCCACAAGCTTCTAGGCAAAACATCCTATGAGCTCCTTACTGGCAAGAAGCCAAATGTCAGCTACTTCAGAGTCTTTGGTGCTAGGTGCTGGATCAAGGATCCCCATCACAAGTCAAAATTTGAACCCAAAGCTCACGAAGGCTTCATGCTTGGCTATGGAAAGGATTCGCACTCTTACAGAGTCTTCAACCTCTTCCACTACAAAATCGTTGAAACAGTGGATGTGTGATTTGATGAAACCAATGGTTCACAACGAGAGATCCTTCCAAACACACTTGTTGAAGCTCCTTCCAGTGAATCTATCAAGCTGATGGGAACTGGTGAGATCATGCCCTCTGAAGCACAACCTGAAGAGGAACTTATCATTTCTGCACCAAACCAACCTGAAGACAATGCTCAGACCAAAGACAACACTTCCAATGATGACAATGATCAGCATGAGCAAGGTCTTCGTCCAGTTCATCCTCGTGTTGCAAATGAAGTACAAATTGAGAAGATAATTGACAGCATCAACGCACCTGGTCCTTTTACTCGATCAAGAGCAACACAGTTAGTAAATTTCTGTGGGCATTTTTCATTTGTATCAATATGTGAACCCAAGAAAGTTGCTGAAGCCTTTATGGAACCTGAATGGATTCAAGCCATGCAAGAAGAACTTCAACAGTTCAAGCTGAATAATGTTTGGGAACTGGTCAAGCGACCTGACCCTCGCAAGCATAACATTATTGGAACAAAGTGGATATATCGGAACAAACAAGATGAGCATGGTCAAGTCGTCAGAAACAAAGCACGTCTTGTGGCTCAAGGATATACTCAAGTTGAAGGAATTGACTTCGATGAAACATTTGCTCCTGTTGCTAGGCTTGAAGCTATTTGCATACTGCTAGCCTATGCTAATCATCACAACATCTTGTTATATCAAATGGATGTGAAAAGTGCATTTCTCAATGGCAAGATTGAAGAAGAAGTATATGTCGCACAACCACCTGGCTTTGAAGATCCAAAACATCCTGATATGGTGTACAAGCTAAACAAAGCACTGTATGGCCTCAAACAAGCTCCTCGTGCCTGGTATGATACAATCAAAGACTTCCTGAAGAGCAAAGGCTTCAAACCTGGATCCCTCGATCCCACACTGTTCACGAAGACATGTGATGGTGAACTGTTTGTGTGCCAAATATATGTGGATGACATAATCTTCGGCTGCACCAACCAGAAGTATAGTGATGAGTTTGGGTACATGATGCAAGAGCAATATCAAATGTCCATGATGGGTGAGCTGAAGTTCTTCCTTGGTCTTCAAATTCGTCGGCAACGAAATGACATCTTCATATCTCAAGAAAAATACCTCAAAGATTGTCTGAAGAAGTTTGGAATGGAAGACTGCAAAGGCTACACGACGTCAATGCCAGCCAAACACCATCTTGGTCCCGACGACAATGGTAAAGAGTTCGATCAAAAGGTATACCGCTCCATGATTGGTTCTTTTCTTTATTTATGTGCATCTAGGCCAGATATTATGCTTAGTGTTTGCATGTGTGCTCGATTCCAAGCGGCACCAAAGGAATCGCATCACTTAGCTGTGAAGCGAATTCTTTGATATTTGGCTTACACCCCAACACTCGGATTATGGTATCCCAAGGGCTCAAGATTTGATTTGGTTGGATTCTCGGATGCTGATTGTGCTGGTGACAAGGTGGATCGCAAGTCTACATCAGGCACATGTCATTTTCTTGGTCGATCACTTATCTGTTGGTCTTCAAAGAAGCAGAACTGTGTATCACTCTCAACTGCTGAATCTGAATACATTGCTGCTGGATCCTGTTGTGCTCAGCTTCTATGGATGAAGCAAACTCTCAAGGATTATGGCATCAATCTGAAACAAGTACCTCTCTTCTGCGACAATGAAAGTGCCATCAAGATAGCCAACAATCCAGTCCAGCACTCGAAGACAAAGCACATTGGAATACGTCATCACTTTCTCAGGGATCATGTTATGAAGAAAGATATAGATATCATGCACATCAACACTGAAGAGCAACTGGAAGATATCTTCACAAAGCCCTTGGATGAGAAAAGGTTTTGCAAGTTACGGTGTGAGCTAAATATCTTGGAATCCTCTAATGTTCTGTGATCAGGCACACATCCTAACACTTATGCATGTTGATGACTTAGATGTGCAACACACGAAGTAAGATATATCTTCAATCAATGAAGATTTACACTCTGAGTGTGAATACATTAACATGGAATTTGACTTCGGAGCGCCACGATAATTGTGCGCCGTGTCTGGGTCTAATACTTCCTATACGGTGGGTAACGGCACCACCAAATTTCTCTGTTTGAAGTGTTTCACTCATGGCGTTACTTTTGCAAAGACTTCACATTTGGTTTGTCTTCAGTTTCTATTTATCTTCATGATTTTCTGCGCTATGATGAGTTGATTGCATATATATACATACTAGCGTTCTGTCCTCTATAGCATTCACTTATAGCTATGTCTTCAAGTTGAATCTTTTGAATTAAGTGAATGTGATCGGACCCTAATCCCTTTATGCTTTCTATCTCAAACTCTATCTGTCCAAATCATATGCATTCTATTGAAACTATCGAATGTCTTCTCTGCGTCCTAGTCAGCAGAAGACACAGAGACAAACATCAAGTCCTATCTAAATGATTCATCTTTATTGTCTATATCCGGAGAAGCCGGAACAACTCTCCGACATGCCTGGCGGGCGTGGGAACGTGGGATAACTCTATGTATGCTGCATGCTTGCCACGTGTCCCACGGATGTGAACAGACAGGGGCACCTGCGTAATTGCGCTGTGCCACACACCTACTTATAAATACGTGTCCCCTGTGGTCAAGAAAACCTTCTTCCACCTCTCCACCTCGTAAAAACCCTAGCGCCACCGCTAGCTCTCGACGACGCCGATGACGAAGCGCTTAGCTGCCGCGACTTCTCTGACGCCGTCCTCACGCCGGCCGCGGACATCGTCCTCTCTGCCGTCGCCGTAGGTGTCCTCCGTCGCCAAGTTAGGGCACAGTGGGCTGAACTGCTCGGTCTCCTATTCTACCCATCTAGCAGTTCGTCGTGCGGTAATTATAACTCTATTTTTACCACCTTTTTGATCTTCATAGATTCATCCTACTTACTGAAAGTGGTTTCTACCTACTCAATGTTAGATCTATTCTGTCTGCATCTCATAATGCCTAGTCTATTCACTTAGATTTCCTATCTAGTTTGATTCCTCACTTGTACTTATTCACGGATTGGTACAAATCTAGAACCAACTCACCACATATAAGTGAATGTCTTCGCATCTTGAGGTCAATGTCTTCAAACTGATTTATCTTCAAAATCTTCTGAGAATGCATATGACCTCTTCCCCTTCCCTCGCATCTCTAATGCTGTCACAGGTACATGTCCGTGGGAGAATCCCTTGGTTCTCATAGTCTGCATTCGTTTGCAGAATACTTACAGCATCATATCAATTCTCCCGAAGCCAGTTCCTGTCTGACCAGCAAGCGAAAGCCTTTGAAGCCTTTGAACATATTGAAACCGTTCAGTTTGAAGTTCATGGCTACGGAGAAATCTGTCAGGAAGGGTGGCAGATAGGGTCGTAGGGGAACTTCAAAGGATCTGCCTGAGGATCTGGCAGAAATGTATAAAACAGATCCTGAAGAAGATTACAATCAGTGCAAGACTCGAATCCAATGGATTCGACGCTATTGGGCTGAACAGTGGTACAAGTACAAGTTCGTCACCCAGGAGTATGCAGAGAAAAATGCTATCAAAAGCCCTTGGGGTGATATTCTCTATCGAGGCCTTCCCCCCCAAGAACAAAGCTGAAGCCATTGCGCAAGAATTCTATCCTTGCATGGTCCGTGGACCACAGTCTGAAGAAGCCGACCCAACATCATTGCTCTGGTGTCGTGACGACAATCTCTTCAAGCGCAACCTCCAGTTTGCTAAGGCTTCGGCAAAGGAAAACAAGAAGTCATGGGGATTAAACTTCAATCCTGGCCCCTCTGCTCCCCGTGAGGATGGCACACGTGAAGCTGAAGAAAACAGAATTGGCCCCTTTGCAAACCTTGATGGCCTCATCTCCTAAATTTTGGTACAAGGTGCCAAAGTGGATCATTCTGACAATGAGGCTGATTCTGATGAAGCCCCAGCTCCTCCTTCGAAGCCACAGAAGCAAAAGAAGCTAAAGGCTTCTAAATCAGCACCTCCAAAAGCTTTACGCGCAAAGCCTCTGGCCACTGCACCTCCTGAACCCAGTGTGCAGTCTGAAGATCAATCCCGTATCTCCAAGAAGACGGAGAAGAAAAAGCAACTTGTCAGGCGTACTGATCAAGCCTTGACTCCTTCCGCTATACTGCGTGAAGATCCCATTGATCTGTCCAGTGATGAAGATCTTGCAGATGATGCCCTTGAGCAATTGATCAAAAGCAAGGAAGAAGCAGAAATCTTCAACGACTTGCCTCTCTTTGATGTGGCAATCATTCATAACTTCATTGATGAGTGGTTTGACACCCCCAACCTCAGCTTTGACGATCTGCAGCTTCCCATTGGCCTCAGCGTCGCCTTTAATGGCGCCATTGCTTCTGAGCTAGCTCTTGCTCAGTGCATTGTTGAGCTGAAGAACAAGATTGATTATGAAAAGGCTCAATTCAATAAGCATGTGGCGAAGCTCAGTGTTCAAGACGTCAGAAACTTCAAGGTCATGCTGCATGAGCTTAAAGAAGCTTTTCAGAAGAAGCGCCAAGAAGCTCAAGGCTCTCGTGAGCGTATGAAGAATTTGGCTGATAAGTGTGTGCTTGCCTACAATGAGGCTGACAAGCACAAGTCACTTGGCCGTCCTGGCATTGACCCCAGAATGGCTGCAAAGAAAAAGAAGAAGCTTACTGCTGACCAGCCCGCACCCTCAAGCCAAGAAGCCCCTCGCATTATCTTCCCGAGCAGCATGACTGGCTCGAAGCCAAAGGTCACCACAACCGCTTCTGAACAGAAGCAGGCGAGGGCTGCCGAGGCTGAAGCTAGAAAGAGAAAGAACACTGAAGCCTCTGATGCTGCTCCCTCCAAGAAGAAGTGCACGACCAAGAAAAATCGGGCTGCTCCCACAGAGCCTCTGGTTGTTGAACCCATCTCAATGGTTCGACCTGCGTCTGAACATCAAGAAAGACAGATGATCGTTCATGAGCCTGCTCCCTCAGAGGCTCATGAAGCTGAAGATATTCCAGCAGCTGAACCCACCGCTGCTGAAGACATTGGTCATGATGACAATGTAGCAGATGATGAAGTTCTTCCTCAGATCGACCATGACGTGGTATCATCGCCTGTTCATACGAACAGCGAACTCATTAGCATTGGTCGTCCACTGATGCCAATTGCTCAGGATGCATCATGGGCTGATCGCCCGCAAGAACAAGACTCCCCCAGTACTGCCCAACAACAACAACAAGCTACACCCCCGTGCAAGAAGAGGATGAAGACTTTCAGGCCTAGCCAACTCCATCTCCCAAGGCGTTGCCAGCATTTCGTAGGCTTCGTAAAGGACAAAGGCCTCAAGTCCCTCTGTCGAGCGTTCCAGAAGGAGAAGTGCAACACCAACCTGTTGCACGTCAAGTATTTTCTGAACCCACTCCAACTGTGAATGTCTCCATGTCTGAAGCTCAAGCTGCTGAAGACATTCCGGCTGCATCAGCCGAAGACAATCAAGAAGATGTGCGTGTCCCTACTCCCCCAGTTATAGAAGAAGTTGTTCCTGAAGTGAACGTGCCAGTGCCCGACCCTCCTGTTCGTCAAGAGGAGGTTGACAATGTTGAGGCTGCCACCGCCAACGCCAATGAAGCCAATGACGTAGTCATGGCTGACGTTAATGTGGAGCCTGCACCAACTAATGTGCCTGAAGCAAGTGTGGCCACTAAACCTGAAACAACTGAGGCTGCTGCACCTGAAGCCAATGAGACAATCGCTCCCAAAGCACCTGTTGTGCAGCCTGATGCCTCAACTGTTGCCCCTGCTCCTGTTCCGCCACCAAGGCCTCACACAATTGAGCAAGCATACAGTCATGGTCAGCTTACCACTGTCCGATGGCCCATTCTGGAGCCTCCGCCTACTGCCTCAGGACCTCAATTTGACTATCATATTGAGCATAGGCCTCAGTCCAGAAGCCAAAGCCTAGGTTGCCAAGGTTTCCAGGTACTGCAAACTCACCAGGGTCCTTCAGTGTCAATGGCTTCAAAAGCCACAATACCTTCTTTGACTGCGCCAAGAACCCCTACTCCAAGCCAAGGATATCATCAGATCGTTTCTGGAGCTATCAGCAGAGAAGCTATTACTCATGCGTACTATATGATCAAGGGCGCATTTTCCCTCATATGCGCCTTGATACAGAAGCCATTGCTGGACTGCCGTGCTTAGAAGAAGCACTTGATTGCTTTCGTGATGCTGGTCTGCTCCACTTTGTGACAGACAAAGAACATTGGAATGAAGAGCTATTGCTTCAATTCTATGCTACTCTACACATTCGCGGCTACAACAGAGACATCAAGACATGGGTCCTCGAGTGGATGACTGGAAATGTTCATCATGAAGCCAAAGCTATGGATATCATCGAGCTTACAGGGCTAGCCACTCCTGGAGAACTATATGAACCTGACTGTCAGCTACATCGCAATGCTGTAGAGAGTATCTTCCATAAGCTAGAACCCAATATGAGCCAAATGTTGAGCATGATGAAGCCCTTGCCATCTGACGCTGAATATCCAACAGATTTCTTTGTTGAAGACCTTGAGTATCTGCCTCACACCATATATCATATCATCAGGCGAACTCTATGGCCAGTCAAAGGACATTCATCAGCGGCCAAGCTTGAAGGAGCTATGAAGACTTTGGTCTTCTATATTCTCAATGGCATCAGCTTCAACACTCAAGATTTCTTCATCAGACAACTTGCTGCTTCCGGCTCTGACCTATTTGGTCTGAAGTTTTATGCTCCATGGCTCATGCGCCTCATCAAGAGACACTCATCTGTCAACTATCAGCCCTCTACTCGCAATCATATGATCTTTCTGCCAGAGGTTGATATGTCAGTTGAAGCTATATACTCTAACCCTGCCAAGAGGCCTCTTTGTCCTCAGAATGCCGAGCACCAAAGCTTCACTCAGCCTATTGAAGGTGTTCAAGCAGCGACACGAATCTATCCACTAGCTGGTAACACTCGTCTGCCTCATCGACCACCCACTGAAGCCACTGAAAGCACCATTGCACAAAGGCCTCGGAAGCGTTCTCGCGTTCTCAATGACCGAGAACTTCTTGTGGCCCTTCATCAGAAATAGGATAAGCATCATTTCTGGCTCAAGAGACAGATGCAAAGCCTCTTGGTGGATGTCAATCGCATTTGCAACCTTGCCACCAAGAATGCCTTTGTTGCTCATGAAACTTGCTGGGGATCATGGAAGAGTTTGACCCTGCTCAGTGTTGAAGCTGATCTTCAAGACGATGGCTTCAATGAAAGATTCAAGTTTGACTCCACTCCTCCACGGACTGTTGTCCTACGTCGTACTCCATCTTTTGAAGATTCTGACTATTCTTCCTCCGCGGCAACGGTAAATGCCAGAGTGATCGATGATGTCGATGATGCTACTTCACCACCTCCTACTACTGCGCGCATCGACACTGCACCAAGTCCATCTACACCGCCACCCAACGACGACAACCCTGCTGCTTCACCTACTCATGATGACGAGTAGATGCTCTATGTCTTCAAACCTTTTTGGTCCTTACTGACAAAAGGGGGAGAAGCGTATGAGTTGATAGTCTTCAAGCGGGTTCATATGGGCGGTTGCATTATATTCTGCTGCGTGCTTACAACTCTTGCCTTTTGAAACATTTGGTTCTCTGAGTTGTAACACCTAAACTTGATGGTCGTCTGCTACTTATTTGCTTTACTGTGATGCGATGATAAATTCCGCATGTGCTATGATAACTTCCGCACTTAGATCATTCTGCAGACGTCCATTTTTCATTATGCATGTCATTCTACTTACTATATCAGTTCATGCATGATGAATTATCTTCAGTACAACCTGCCATGTGCATTTGCATTCCAAAAGCAAATTACTTACATGCACATCTTTAGGGGGAGCCCTTGCAACTTATGAAGACTATTTCCTATCCTTACAATTTCACATATTTATCCCCGTTGAAAACTTCAACCAGTTTGTCATCAATCACCAAAAAGGGGGAGATTGTAAGTGCATCTAGTGCCACCCCTAGTTGGTTTTGGAGTATTGACGACAAAGTTGGTTGAGGGACTAATGCATTTGTGAGAATTGCAGGATAACGCAGGTAGTGTCCCTCATTGATTCGGTTTACCTACCGGAGATGACCCCTAAAAATGTATGAAGACATTGAAGACAATGATGGTATGAGAAGATATTCATATTGAAGACTATGACATGAGAAGACATTGCGTGAAGACTATGGAGCGCGAAGACTGTGTGGATTCGTTACTTCCTTTTTCTTCTTTGTTGAGTCATAGGAACCACCGTACTGTTAAGTGGGGTCCAAGTGAACTAAGTCAGAGTGACTGAAGTGATGCTCAACTCAAATCCTATGTCTTCGAGCGAAGACAATGAGAGCAAACCTTATCCAGAGCGGGATGAGTCATCTTTGCTTGTAGCCCAAGTAAAGTTGCCGCGTGTGTTTGAAATCTGACCGTTGGAACACGTGTCAGTTCCTTAGTGACCCAGGGTCATTTTGGACAAATCAGGTCGGGTTGCCTAGTGGCTATAAATAGCCCACCCCTACACCGTAAATTGGTGGCTGCTTAGAGTTAGTGCACGGCTTTTGTCGTTTGAGAGCAACCCACCTCGAAGCCTTTGAGAGAGAAAAATCCTTGCGAGGACAAAGCCCAAACACCCAGAGCCAAAGAGTGTTAGGCATCACTGAAGTCTTTCTGTCTGTGTGACCTGAAGACTTATTACACTTGAGGACTGTGAATCCTCCAGCCGGTTAGGCGTCGCGTTCTGAGCATCCAAGAGTCATTGTGGATTGCCGGGTGAACGTAGTCTGTGAAGGTTCGGAAGTCTACCTTGAAGACTTACCAGAGTGATTGAGCGAGGACTAAGTGTCCTTAGCTCAAGGGGAATAAGGTGAAGACACGGTCTTCTGAGTTGAATCTCAGCCTCCCTAACCATATGTACAGTTGTCACAGCAACTGGAACTGGTCCAACAAATCCTGTGTCTTCA
The DNA here is from genome assembly GCF_018294505.1 of Triticum aestivum. NCBI lineage: Eukaryota > Viridiplantae > Streptophyta > Magnoliopsida > Poales > Poaceae > Triticum > Triticum aestivum. The sequence goes on along the minus strand of NC_057795.1, from coordinate 398,863,829 downwards.
ACAAGCAACTGGTTCTATCTCTTCCCTCCTTTACTTTGAGTTTGTCTTCGTGAAGTCATTGCTTATCTGTCTTATCTGATTGACTTCATTGCTTGACTACTATTGTTGATTGGCTTCATACTATCTTCCATCCTGATCCTACTACCTAGCTGCTATTAGTCTTCGTACGTTAACGCTATTGCATACTTGACTATGTCTTGCTTGTTGTAGTTTATCTTCCGCTGCATATCAATTAGGTTATTTCTATTGTTTGTCTTCGAAACTTCCACCTTTTGAAGACTTTGATAAAAATCGCCTATTCACCCCCCCCCTCTAGTCAATAACTAGCACTTTCAATTGGTATCAGAGCAAGGTACTCCCTTGTTCTGTGTGATTCGGTTTAACCACCTAGAGTTTAGCTATGTCGACTGCAGGGATAATCAAAGTCTCTGCTGCTTGCCCCGTGTTCGATGGAACAGAATATCCCTACTGGAAGAATAAGATGCGCATGCATCTTGAAGCCATTGATGTCGACCTCTGGTATGTCGTCAAGAATGGCGTTCCCAAAACTAATGAAGGCGTCTCTACACAGAGAGACCAGAGGATCAGTGTTCTTCGCAATCTCTTCAATCGCTTCAAGAGAAACGACAATGAAAATGTCCAGCTCACGTTTGATCGCCTCACCGACATCACAAATGAGCTTCAGGCTCTCGGCGCCACTGAGATCACCAAGCATGAAATTGTCAAGACACTGCTGAGATCACTTGACACCTCCTTTGACACCCTTACCCTCATGATACAAGAACGTCCTGACTTCAAGACACTCGATCCGCCTGATATACTTGAAAGGCTCAACACACATGAGTTCTAGCTTTCTGAGAAAAGAGATATTTATGGCCCCAACTATGGCTGAACTCGTGCTTTGAAGGCAAAAGTTGTTTCCTCATCTGAAGAAGAAGAATCTAACTGCGGTTCTGACGATCCAGAAGACATTGGAAAGGAACTTGCCATGCTTGTGAAGAAGTTCCAGAGGTTCACCAAGAAGAAGGGCTTCAGAAAGTCTTCACGATCCAGCTCAAGAAATGATGAAGCTTCCACTCATGACAACAAGAAGAGAACCTGCCACAAATGCAAGAAACCTGGTCACTACATATCTAAGTGTCCACAGTGGCACAATGAGAAGAAGAAGAAGAAGAAGAAGAGCAAGGAATATGATTCTGATGACAAGAAGAAGAAGAAATCCTCAAAATCTTCTTCGAAGTCTTCTTCCAAGTCTTCATCATACAAGAAGAGCTCATCTGGCAAGGCTCGTGCTTTTGTTGGCAAGGAAATGGATTCAGAGGAGGAGTCTGCTTCGGAGGAGGCGGAGGTGGAGTCTGGTGAGGAGTCTGACCCTGGCGTTGCAAGTCTGGCTCTAGCGACAGCCTATGTCGCCAAGTCCATCTTCAACACTGAAGACAATGACTTCCACACCAACACTGAAGCTAATGACGAAGACGATTCTTCTCCCACCTACTGCTTCATGGCACGTGGTGCCAAGGTAAAATCCCGCGATGCTTACTTTCAAACTTGAAGTGAAGATGACTCTGATTGTGAATCCAAACCCAGCTACAAAACACTTGCTAAATTGCAACTGAACAACAAAGGGCTATGGAACATACTCAAAAACTGTTAGACAAAAGCGATGACCTGTTGGACGCGGAAATGACACGTTCACAGTCCTTAGTAGAAGACATAAAAAATCTTCATGCTAAGTACCAAGAACTTGAAAGTCTTCATGAGACGCTCTCAACCACATATGAAAAGCTCTCCTATGCTTATCTTCAAAGGAAGCAAGAGCTTGAGAAATTGAAAGCGACTCATGAAGATCTTCAAGCAGAGAATGAGTCACTTCGCGCTCAACAGATCAGCCCGCTCAGGATGGATTCGAACCACCATGTTTAAAATGCATTGAGCGTGATAACGCTACATCTGTTGCTGAATGTTCCACTGCTGCTGCTGTTTCATTGTCTTCAACTACTGATGTGGTTACTAACCCCTCTGCGGAGGATACCACTAGTATTGCTGATGAAAATGCTAGGTTGAATACATTGCTTGAAACAGGGATGTACAAAAGTTTGAAGGGACATCAGACTCTCTGCGATGTTCTCAAAAAGCAGATTCTGAACCGAAACCCTAGGAAAGAGGGTGTTGGGTTCGAGAGGAAAATGAATGCTGATGGTTCCTATTGGAAGCCTGAGGAGTATCCCAAAACCACATGGGTTGCTGCAAAGGAACCTTCAATGGATCCATCCACTTTATCTGGATTTACCTGTGCTAATCCTATTATTATTGATGAATCCTTTGATGCAAATTATAAACTATTCAAAAATCAGAATGGTGAAGTGTTTGCCAGGTATATTGGTACTAACTGCAGGAATGGACCTCCTATGAAGAAGATCTGGGTACCCAAAAGCTGCATTGAGAATCTTCCAGTTAATGTCATCATGACACCACCAGTGAAGAAGACAAACCCCAGACCAAAGGCATCACATGGTCCAACGACTACTTACGAACACATGACTCACTTGAGTCACCCTAACGCCAATGTTTTGCAGGGAAATCATACTCAGACTCATGAATATGAGCATGTGTCTTCAAACCGCTATGTTCATAGAACTAAGAACTTTTCTGCTTACTCACATGAGTATCATTCATCTCCTGCAAGGCTATTTGCTAGGGCTTCAAAGCCGAAATTCTCAGATGCTGCACTTAGACTCATTGCTTCTAAGCCACCCCTGAAAATGTGGGTGGTGAAGAAGAATTAACTCTCTTTTGCAGAATGTGGTCTCCAGCCAGCAATCAAAGGCGTCCGATATTATTGCTGGGGACCTAAAACATAAAGGGACGCATGATAAAATGACTTAATATGAATCTCTTATCCGTCATACTATGTGTTCTAATCTTGATATAAACTGTGATAATCCATGTGTGTGTAAAATGCTTATGCGTCACAACATACCTTGTGAAGCCTATCCTCCTAACTGCACTGTAGGGCATGTCACCAAAAGCTTCAGAATGGATTATTGACAGTGGATGCACTAATCATATGACTGGTGATCGAAGTCTTCTCATGGACTCTACCTTACGTCCATCCGACAAGAGTCAAATCACATTTGCTGACACTAGTAAAGGCAAGGTATTGGGTCTAGGTAGAGTTGCAATCTCAAAGGATCAACACATGGATAAAGTGATGCTTGTTGAATCCCTTGGATTCAACTTAATGTCTGTCTCAATGCTTTGTGACTTAAACATGATTGTGATATTTGGAAAATATCGTTGCCTTGTACTAATGGAATCTGACAAGTCTCTAGTCTTTGAAGGGTATAGGAAAGGTGATCTATACATGGTAGATTTCTCAGCAAGTCCACAGCTTGCCGTATGTCTTCTTGCAAAAGCTTCAGAATGCTGGCTCTGGCATCGAAGGCTAGGGCACGCCGGCATGAGGAACTTGCACACTCTCGTCAAGAAGAAGCATGTCATAGGCATCGAAGGTGTCAAGTTCAAGAAAGATCATTTGTGTGGTGCTTGTGAAGCTGGGAAGGTGACAAGGGCCAAGCATCCCTCGAAGACAATCATGACAACATCTCAACCCTTCGAGCTGCTACACATGGACTTATTTGGACCTACTCACTACTCCACCCTCACAACAACGGCATGTCTCTATGGCTTCGTCATTGTTGATGACTACTCAAGATATACATGGGTGCACATAATTCTCTACAAGACTGAAGTACAAGATGTCTTTAGACGATTCGCCAATCGAGCAATGAACAATTATGGCGTCAAGATCAAGCATATCAGAAGTGATAACGGCACTGAATTCAAGAACACCGGGCTTGATCTTCATCTGGATACAATGGGAATCACTCATGAATTTTCTGCTCCTTACACACCTCAGCAAAATGGCATTGTTGAGCGCAAGAACAGAACCCTCATTGAGATGGCTCGAACAATGCTTGACGAGTACAAGACACCAAGAAAATTTTTGCCTGAAGCAATTGATACTGCATGTCACATCATCAACCGTGTTTACATCCACAAGCTTCTGGGCAAAACATCCTATGAGCTCCTTACTGGCAAGAAGCCAAATGTCAGCTACTTCAGAGTCTTTGGTGCTAGGTGCTGGATCAAGGATCCCCATCACAAGTCAAAATTTGAACCCAAAGCTCACGAAGGCTTCATGCTTGGCTATGGAAAGGATTCGCACTCTTACAGAGTCTTCAACCTCTTCCACTACAAAATCGTTGAAACAGTGGATGTGCGATTTGATGAAACCAGTGGTTCACAACGAGAGATCCTTCCAAACACACTTGTTGAAGCTCCTTCCAGTGAATCTATCAAGCTAATGGGAACTGGTGAGATCATGCCCTCTGAAGCACAACTTGAAGAGGAACTTATCATTTCTGCACCAAACCAACCTGAAGACAATGCTCAGACCGAAGACAACACTTCCAATGATGACAATGATCAGCATGAGCAAGGTCTTCGTCCAGTTCATCCTCGTGTTGCAAATGAAGTACAAATTCAGAAGATAATTGACAGCATCAACGCACCTGGTCCTCTTACTCGATCAAGAGCAACACAGTTAGCAAATTTCTGTGGGCATTTTTCATTTGTATCAATATCTGAACCCAAGAAAGTTGCTGAAGCCTTTATGGAACCTGAATGGATTAAAGCCATGCAAGAAGAACTTCAACAGTTCAAGCTGAATAATGTTTGGGAACTGGTCAAGCGACCTGACCCTCGCAAGCATAACATTATTGGAACAAAGTGGATATATCGGAACAAACAAGATGAGCATGGTCAAGTCGTCAGAAACAAAGCACGTCTTGTGGCTCAAGGATATACTCAAGTTGAAGGAATTGACTTCGATGAAACATTTGCTCCTGTTGCTAGGCTTGAAGCTATTTGCATACTGCTAGCCTATGCTAATCATCACAACATCTTGTTATATCAAATGGATGTGAAAAGTGCATTTCTCAATGGCAAGATTGAAGAAGAAGTATATGTCGCACAACCACCTGGCTTTGAAGATCCAAAACATCCTGATATGGTGTACAAGCTAAACAAAGCACTGTATGGCCTCAAACAAGCTCCTCGTGCCTGGTATGATACAATTAAAGACTTCCTGGAGAGCAAAGGCTTCAAACCTGGATCCCTTGATCCCACACTCTTCAGGAAGACATGTGATGGTGAACTGTTTGTGTGCCAAATATATGTGTATGACATAATCTTCGGCTGCACCAACCAGAAGTATACTGATGAGTTTGGATACATGATGCAAGAGCAATATCAAATGTCCATGATGGGTGAGCTGAAGTTCTTCCTTGGTCTTCAAATTCGTCGGCAACGAAATGACATCTTCATATCTCAAGAAAAATACCTCAAAGATTGTCTGAAGAAGTTTGGAATGGAAGACTACAAAGGCTACACGACGCCAATGCCAGCCAAACACCATCTTGGTCCCGACGACAATGGTAAAGAGTTCGATCAAAAGGTATACCGCTCCATGATTGGTTCTTTTCTTTATTTATGTGCATCTAGGCCAGATATTATGCTTAGTGTTTGCATGTGTGCTCGATTCCAAGCGGCACCAAAGGAATCGCATCACTTAGCTGTGAAGCGAATTCTTTGATATTTGGCTTACACCCCAACACTCGGATTATGGTATCCCAAGGGCTCAAGATTTGATCTGATTGGATTCTCGGATGCTGATTGTGCTGGTGACAAGGTGGATCGCAAGTCTACATTAGGCACATGTCATTTTCTTGGTCGATCACTTATCTGTTGGTCTTCAAAGAAGCAGAACTGTGTATCACTCTCAACTGCTGAATCTGAATACATTGCTGCTGGATCCTGTTGTGCTCAGCTTCTATGGATGAAGCAAACTCTCAAGGATTATGGCATCAATCTGAAACAAGTACCTCTCTTCTGCGACAATGAAAGTGCCATCAAGATAGCCAACAATCCAGTCCAGCACTCGAAGACAAATCACATTGAAATACGTCATCACTTTCTTAGGGATCATGTTATGAAGAAAGATATAGATATCATGCACGTCAACAGTGAAGAGCAACTGGCAGATATCTTCACAAAGCCCTTGGATGAGAAAAGGTTTTGCAAGTTATGGTGTGAGCTAAATATCTTGGAATCCTCTAATGTCCTGTGATCAGGCACACATCCTAACACTTATGCATGTTGATGACTTAGATGTAGAACACACGAAGTAAGATATATCTTCAATCAATGAAGATTTACACTCTGAGTGTGAATACATTAACATGTAATTTGACTTCGGAGCGCGACGATAATTGTGCGCCGTGTCTGGGTCTAATACTTCCTATACGGTGGGTAACGGCACCACCAAATTTCTCTGTTTAAAGTGTTTCACTCATGGCGTTACTTTTGCAAAGACTTCACATTTGGTTTGTCTTCAGTTTCTATTTATCTTCATGATTTTCTGCGCTATGATGAGTTGGTTGCATATATATACATACTAGCGTTCTGTCCTCTACAGCATTCACTTATAGCTATGTCTTCAAGTTGAATCTTTTGAATTAAGTGAATGTGATCGGACCCTAATCCCTTTATGCTTTCTATCTCAAACTCTATATGTCCAAATCATATGCATTCTATTGAAACTATCGAATGTCTTCTCTGCGTCCTAGTCAGCAGAAGACACAGAGACAAACATCAAGTCCTATCTAAATGATTCATCTTTATTGTCTATATCCGGAGAAGCCGGAACAACTCTCCGACATGCTTGGCGGGCGTGGGAACGTGGGATAACTCTATGTATGCTGCATGCTTGCCATGTGTCCCACGGATGTGAACAGACAGGGGCACCTGCGTAATTGCGCTGTGCCACACACCTACTTATAAATACGTGTCCCCTGTGGTCAAGAAAACCTTCTTCCACCTCACCACCTCGTCAAAACCCTAGCGCCACCGCTAGCTCTCGACGACGCCGATGACGAAGCGCTTAGCTGCCGCGACTTCTCCGACGCCGTCCTCACGCCGGCCGCGGACATCGTCCTCTCCGCCGTCGCCGTAGGTGTCCTCCGTCGCCAAGTTAGGGCACAGTGGGCTGAACTGCTCGGTCTCCTATTCTTCCCATCTAGCAGTTCATCGTGCGGTAATTATAACTCTATTTTTACCACCTTTTTGATCTTCATAGATTGATCCTACTTACTGAAAGTGGTTTCTACCTACTCAATGTTAGATCTATTCTGTCTGCATCTCATAATGCCTAGTCTATTCACTTAGATTTCCTATCTAGTTTGATTCCTCACTTGTACTTATTCACGGATTGGTACAAATCTAGAACCAACTCACCACATATAAGTGAATGTCTTCGCATCTTGAGGTCAATGTCTTCAAACTGATTTATCTTCAAAATCTTCTGAGAATGCATATGACCTCTTCCCCTTCCCTCGCATCTCTAATGCTGTCATAGGTACATGTCCGTGGGAGAATCCCTTGGTTCTCATAGTCTGCATTCGTTTGCAGAATAATTACAGCATCATATCAATTCTCCTGAAGCCAGTTCCTGTTTGACCAGCAAGCGAAAACCTTTGAAGCCTTTGAACATATTGAAACCGTTCAGTTTGAAGTTCATGGCTACGGAGAAATCTGTCAGGAAGGGTGGCAGACAGCATTGTGGGGGAACTTCAAAGGATCTGCCTGAGGATCTGGCAGAAATGTATAAAACAGATCCTGAAGAAGATTACAATCAGCGCAAGACTCGAATCCAATGGATTCGACGCTATTGGGCTGAACAGTGGTACAAGTACAAGTTCGTCACCCAGGAGTATGCAGAGAAAACTGCTATCAAAAGCCCTTGGGGTGATATTCTCTATCGAGGCCTTCCCCCTAAGAACAAAGCTGAAGCCATTGCGCAAGAATTCTGTCCTTGCATGGTCCGTGGACCACAGTCTGAAGAAGCCGACCCAACATCATTGCTCTGGTGTCGTGACGACAATCTCTTCAAGCGCAACCTCCAGTTTGCTAAGGCTTCGGCAAAGGAAAACAAGAAGTCATGGGGATTAAACTTCAATCCTGGCCCCTCTGCTCCCCGTGAGGATGGCACACGTGAAGCTGAAGAAAACAGAATTGGCCCCTTTGCAAACCTTGATGGCCTCATCTCCTACATCTTGGTACAAGGTGCCAAAGTGGATCATTCTGACAATGAGGCTGATTCTGATGAAGCCCCAGCTCCTCCTTCGAAGCCACAGAAGCAAAAGAAGCTAAAGGCTTCTAAATCAGCACCTCCAAAAGCTTTACGCGCAAAGCCTCTAGCCACTGCACCTCCTGAACCCAGTGTGCAGTCTAAAGATCAATCCCGTATCTCCAAGAAGACGGAGAAGAAAAAGCAACTTGTCAGGCGTGCTGATCAAGCCTTGACTCCTGCCGCTATACTGCGTGAAGATCCCATTGATCTATCCAGTGATGAAGATCTTGCAGATGATGCCCTTGAGCAATTGATCAAAAGCAAGGAAGAAGCAGAAATCTTCAACGACTTGCCTCTCTTTGATGTGGCAATCATTCATAACTTCATTGATGAGTGGTTTGACACCCCCAACCTCAGCTTTGACGATCTGTAGCTTCCCATTGGCCTCAGCGTCGCCTTTAATGGCGCCATTGCTTCTGAGCTAGCTCTTGCTCAGTGCATTGTTGAGCTGAAGAACAAGATTGATTATGAAAAGGCTCAATTCAAGAAGCATGTGGCGAAGCTCAGTGTTCAAGACGTCAGAAACTTCAAGGTCATGCTACATGAGCTTAAAGAAGCTTTTTAGAAGAAGCACCAAGAAGCTCAAGGCTCTCGTGAGCGTATGAAGAATTTGGCTGATAAGTGTGTGCTTGCCTACAATGAGGCTGACAAGCGCAAGTCACTTGGCCGTCCTGGCATTGACCCCAGAATGGCTGCAAAGAAAAAGAAGAAGCTTACTGCTTACCAGCCTGCACCCTCAAGCCAAGAAGCCCCTCGCATTATCTTCCCGAGCAGCATGACTGGCTCGAAGCCAAAGGTCACCACAACCGCTTCTGAACAGAAGAAGACTAGGGCTGCCGAGGCTGAATTTAGAAAGAGAAAGAACACTGAAGCCTCTGATGCTGCTCCCTCCAAGAAGAAGCGCAAGACCAAGAAAAATCGGGCTGCTCCCACAGAGCCTCTGGTTGTTGAACCCATCTCAATGGTTTGACCTGCGTCTGAACATCAAGAAAGACAGATGATCGTTCATGAGCCTGTTCCCTCAGAGGCTCATGAAGCTGAAGATATTCCAGCAGCTGAACCCACCGCTGCTGAAGACATTGGTCATGATGACAATGTAGCAGATGATGAAGTTCTTCCTTAGATCGAACATGATGTGGTATCATCGCCTGTTCATATGAACAGCGAACTCATCAGCATTGGCCATCCACTGATGCCAATTGCTCAGGATGCATCATGGGCTGATCGCCCGCAAGAACAAGACTCCCCCAGTACTCCCCAACAACAACAACAAGCTACACCCCCCGTGCAAGAAGAGGATGAAGACTTTCAGGCCCAGCCAACTCCATCTGCCAAGGCGTTGCCAGCATTTCACAGGCTTTGTAAAGGACAAAGGCCTCAAGTCCCTCTGTCGAGCGTTCCAGAAGGAGAAGTGCAACACCAACCTGTTGCACGTCAAGTATTTTCTGAACCCACTCCAACTGTGAATGTCTCCATGTCTGAAGCTCAAGCTGCTGAAGACATTCCCGCTGCATCAGCCGAATAGAATCAAGAAGATGTGCGTGTCCCTACTCCCCCAGTTATAGAAGAAGTTGTTCCTGAAGTGAACGTGCCAGTGCCCGACCCTCCTGTTCGTCAAGAGGAGGTTGACAATGTTGAGGCTGCCACCGCCAACGCCAATGAAGCCAATGACGTAGTCATGGCTGACGCTAATGTGGAGCCTGCACCAACTAGTGTGCCTGAAGCAAGTGTGGCCACTAAACCTGAAACAACTGAGGCTGATGCACCTGAAGCCAATGAGACAATCGCTCCCGAAGCACCTGTTATGCAGCCTGTTGCCTCAACTGTTGCCCCTGGTCCTGTTCCGCCACCAAGGCCTCACACAATTGAGCAAGCATACAGTCATGGTCAGCTTACCACTGTCCGATGGCCCATTTTGGAGCGTCCGCCTACTGCCTCAGGACCTCAATTTGACTATCATATTGAGCATAGGCCTCAGTCCAGAAGCCAAAGCCTAGGTTGCCAAGGTTTCCAGGTACTGCAAACTCACCAGGGTCCTTCAATGCCTATGGCTTCAAAAGCCACAATAACTTCTTTGACAGCGCCAAGAACCCCTACTCCAAGCCAAGGATATCATCAGATCGGTTCTGGAGCTATCAGCAGAGAAGCTATTACTCATGCGTACTATATGATCAAGGGCGCATTTTCCCTCATATGCGCCTTGATACAGAAGCCATTGCTGGACTGCCGTGCTTAGAAGAAGCACTTGATTGCTTTCGTGATGCTGGTCTGCTCCACTTTGTGACAGACAAAGAACATTGGAATGAAGAGCTATTGCTTCAATTCTATGCTACTCTACACATTCGCGGCTACAACAGAGACATCAAGACATGGGTCCTCGAGTGGATGACTGGAAATGTTCATCATGAAGCCAAAGCTATGGATATCATCGAGCTTACAGGGCTAGCCACTCCTGGAGAACTATATGAACCTGACTGTCAGCTACACCGCAATGCTGTAGAGAGTATCTTCCATAAGCCAGAACCCAATATGAGCCAAATGTTGAGCATGATGAAGCCCTTGCCATCTGACGCTGAATATCCAACAGATTTCTTTGTTGAAGACCTTGAGTATCTGCCTCGCACCATATATCATATCATCAGGCGAACTCTATGGCCAGTCAAAGGACATTCATCAGCGGCCAAGCTTGAAGGAGCTATGAAGACTTTGGTCTTCTATATTCTCAATGGCATCAGCTTCAACACTCAAGATTTCTTCATCAGACAACTTGCTGCTTCCGGCTCTGACCTATTTGGTCTGAAGTTTTATGCTCCATGGCTCATGCGCCTCATCAAGAGACACTCATCTGTCAACTATCAGCCCTCTACTCGCAATCATATGATCTTTCTGCCAGAGGTTGATATGTCAGTTGAAGCTATATACTCTGACCTTGCCAAGAGGCCTCTTTGTCTTCAAAATGCCGAGCACCAAAGCTTCACTCAGCCTATTGAAGGTGTTCAAGCAGCGACACGAATCTATCCACTAGCTGGTAACACTCGTCTGCCTCATCGACCACCCACTGAAGCCACTAAAAGCACCATTGCACAAAGGCCTCGGAAGCGTTCTCGCATTCTCAATGACCGAGAACTTCTTGTGGCCCTTCATCAGAAATAGGATAAGCATCATTTCTGGCTCAAGAGACAGATGCAAAGCCTCTTGGTGGATGTCAATCGCACTCGCAACCTTGCCACCAAGAATGCCTTTGTTGCTCATGAAACTTGCCAGGGATCATGGAAGAGTTTGACCCTGCTCAGTGCTAAAGCTGATCTTCAAGACGATGGCTTCAATGAAAGATTCTAGTTTGACTCCACTCCTCCACGGACTGTTGTCCTACGTCGTACTCCATCTCTTGAAGATTCTGACTATTCTTCCTCTGCGGCAACGGTAAATGCCAGAGTGATCGATGATGTCGATGATGCTACTTCACCACCTCCTACTACTGCGCGCATCGACACTGCACCAAGTTCATCTGCACCGCCACCCAACAACGACAACCCTGCTGCTTCACCTACTCATGATGATGAGTAGATGCTCTATGTCTTCAAACCTTTTTGGTCCTTACTGACAAAAGGGGGAGAAGCGTATGAGTTGATAGTCTTCAAGTGGGTTCATATGGGCGGTTGCATTATATTCTGCTGCGTGCTTACAACTCTTGCCTTTTGAAACATTTGGTTCTCTGAGTTGTAACACCTAAACTTGATGGTCGTCTGCTACTTATTTGCTTTACTGTGATGCGATGATAAATTCCGCATGTGCTATGATAACTTCCGCACTTAGATCATTCTGCAGACGTCCATTTTTCATTATGCATGTCATTCTACTTACTATATCAGTTCATGCATGATGAATTATCTTCAGTACAGCCTGCCATGTGCATTTGCATTCCAAAAGCAAATTACTTACATGCACATCTTCAGGGGGAGCCCTTGCAACTTATGAAGACTATTTCCTATCCTTACAATTTCACATATTTATCCCCGTTGAAAACTTCAACCAGTTTGTCATCAATCACCAAAAAGGGGGAGATTGTAAGTGCATCTAGTGCCACCCCTAGTTGGTTTTGGAGTATTGACGACAAAGTTGGTTGAGGGACTAATGCATTTGTGAGAATTGCAGGATAACGCAGGTAGTGTCCCTCATTGATTCGGTTTACCTACCGGAGATGACCCCTAAAAATGTATGAAGACATTGAAGACAATGATGGTATGAGAAGATATTCATATTGAATACTATGACATGAGAAGACATTGCGTGAAGACTATGGAGCGCGAAGACTGTGCTGATTCGTTACTTCCTTTTTCTTCTTTGTTGAGTCATAGGAACCACCGTACTGTTAAGTGGGGTCCAAGTGAACTAAGTCAGAGTGACTGAAGTGATGCTCAACTCAAATCCTATGTCTTCGAGCGAAGACAATGAGAGCAAACCTTATCCAGAGCTGGATGAGTCAGATTTGCTTGTAGCCCAAGTAAAGTTGCCACGTGTGTTTGAAATCTGACCGTTGGAACACGTGTCAGTTCCTTAGTGACCCAGGGTCATTTTGGACAAATCAGGTCGGGTTGCCTAGTGGATATAAATAGTCCACCCCTACACCATAAATTGGTGGCTGCTCAGAGTTAGTGCACGGCTTTTGTCGTTTGAGAGCAACCCACCTCGAAGCCTTTGAGAGAGAGAAATCCTTGCGAGGACAAAGCCCAAACACCCAGAGCCAAAGAGTGTTAGGCATCACTGAAGTCTTTCTGTCTGTGTGACCTGAAGACTTATTACACTTGAGGACTGTGAATCCTCCAGCCGGTTGGGTGTCGCGTTCTGAGCATCCAAGAGTCATTGTGGATTGCCGGGTGAACAAAGTCTGTGAAGGTTCGGAAGTCTACCTTGAAGACTTACCAGAGTGATTGAGCGAGGACTAAGTGTCCTTAGCTCAAGGGGAATAAGGTGAAGACACGGTCTTCTGAGTTGAATCTCAGCCTCCCTAACCAGACGTACAGTTGTCACAGCAACTGGAACTGGTCCAACAAATCATGTGTCTTCAACAAGCAACTGGTTCTATCTCTTCCCTCCTTTACTTTGAGTTTGTCTTCGTGAAGTCATTGCTTATCTGTCTTATCTGATTGACTTCATTGCTTGACTACTATTGTTGATTGGCTTCATACTATCTTCCATCCTGATCCTACTACCTAGCTGCTATTAGTCTTCGTACGTTAATGCTATTGCATACTTGACTATGGCTTGCTTGTTGTAGTTTATCTTCCGCCGCATATCAATTAGGTTATTTCTATTGTTTGTCTTCGAAACTTCCATGTTTTGAAGACTTTGATAAAAATCGCCTATTCACCCCCCCCTCTAGTCGATAACTAGCACTTTCAGCTTGAAATGTCGAGCTTGACTCGAGTCAGAACCGAGAGCGTTGCCAATTGCGGAAGGCTACCCTGCCACTCTCGACGCGGCCGCTTGAGCTGTTGAGCAGACTCGAAACAGAACAAGGGCATTGCCAATCACGGAAGGGCCCCCTTGCATGCAGGCTTTCATACATAGGGCAGGACCTTCGAGGACAATAACCTCATATATAAAAACAAAATTGCTTAAAGTTTCGCATGACTTAGCTTTCCTGTCGCCGTACTGGCGCCCTTCGCGCTCGCAGGCGGCGTCATCCCCTTGGCTGTCTTCTTCTTTGGAAGCCGTGGCCACGAGAAATTACTAGGCTGGCTGCTAAATCGGATTCTCACAACTGCGACCCCCTACCTGGCGCGCCAAAAATTTCGGGGAGAACAACACCTATGGGATCACAAGAATCCCTACTACGGTTGGCGGGGCACGGGGTTGTGAGAAGAGCGGGATTAGGAGCCAGACATAGTTCGTTTACCCAGGTTCAGGCCGCGAGGTTGCGTAATACCCTAGTCTTGCTTTGGTGTGTATTTGAGGGTGTTCTTGAGCTCTTGAACTAGCTATAGGAGTTGCGTCGTTCCGAAGAGCCGAATCCTTCTCCAGTATGCCATGGGCCTCCTTTTATAGTTGAAAGGGGTTGCCACATTGGCACACAGGAGGTGGAAAGGTCTACAGTGCCGTGAGCTTATCGCCTGCATTACAAGCAAGATGCATTTAATGCATCGCTTAGGTGTCCCTTAGCTTTATCTGGGACGGGGGTGAGGCCCGTCCCGTCCGTTGCCGCCTCGCCTTGCTTCGACACGCGCCCAGGCCAGCGATGCATGTAGCGCCATGTAGACAAGCAGGCAGCTGAGGTGGCGCGGTGGTGGAGCCTTCACGAAGATCTGCATGCCACCATGTAGGAGCTTGCTGAGTTGGCCTAGAAGCCGCATGTCGCCACGCAGGTGCCTACCCAGCTAGTTGGGCTGGCAGCTGCACGCGAATGGCGGTGGAGTCTTGGTCGATGCGGGCCTAGCTGTGGCCCCGCTGATGTCCTCGACAAGGGCCTTGCCGGGGGCCCGGCAAGGGTCTTGCCGCGGCATCGCAGTCGTCCCCGGCAAGGCGCTTGCCGGGGGTCTTGTGGATCTCCTCGGCGAGGCTCCCGCCGAGGGTCGCCGTCTTCTGGTCCCCATCTGATCTTGTGTGTTTATGATCTTGCCACCTTAGAGGTGCCTCCCGAGCCTTGGTTCCAACGTAGTAGTTGGTGGCGTTTGGAACTCTTGGGCTCAAGGGTGGCTCACTCTACTGGTGTCGGGAAAGTTGCCCTGGCAAGGCTCTTGCTGGGGCCGTGGAGGCTGCCCCGGTGAAGGCCTTGCCGGGGGGTCCACCTCGCCCTCTCACTCTTTGGTGTTTCTGGTCTTGGCGTTGCCTTGTTTGTCTCGGGCTTCGGCTTCTCTCTGGCTTCCCTCCTTGCCCTGCATAAGTGTGGCCGTGGCGCGTGGCTCCGACTTCTCGTGCACAAGTAAAGGGGTTCAAAGGGAGAGCCCCTACTATTGTACACCGACAGTCAACCCCTATGCATAAGTTCACGGAACTCGCAAGTTGATCACCAAAACATACATCAAGTGGATCACGTGATATCCCATTGTCACCACAGATAAGCACATGAAAGACATACATCAAGTGTTCTCAAATCCTTAAAGACTCAATCTGATAAGATAACTTCAAAGGGAAAACTCAATCCATTACAAGAGAGTAGAGGGGGTGAAACATCATAAGATCCAACTATAATAGCAAAGCTTGCAATACATCAAGATCGTACCACCTCAAGAACCCGAGAGAGAGAGAGAGAGAGAGAGAGAGAGAGATCAAACACATAGCTACTGGTACATATCCTCAGCCCCGAGGGTGAACTACTCCCTCCTCGTCATGGAGAGCGCCGGGATGATGAAGATGGACACGGTGAGGGATCCCCCCTCCGGCAGGGCGCCGGAATAGGGTCCCGATTGGTTTTTGGTGGGTACAGAGGCTTGCGGCGACGGAACTCCCGATCTATTCTGCTCTCCGATGTTTTTAGGGTATATGGACATATATAGGCGAAAGAAGTCGGTCACGGGAACCACGAGGGGCCCACGAGGGTGGGGGCGCGCCCAGGGGGTAGGGCGCGCCTCCCTGCCTCGTGGCTTCCTCGAAGCTTCCCTGACGTCTACTCCAAGTCTCCTGGATTGCTTTCGTTCCAATAATAACTCTCCCGAAGGTTTCATTCCGTTTGGACTCCATTTGATATTCCTTTTCTTCGAAACACTGAAAGAGGCAAGAAAACAGCAATTTGGGTTGGGCCTCTGGTTAATAGGTTAGTCCCAAAAATAATATAGAAGTGTATAATAAAACCCATTAAACATCCAAAACAGAATATATAATAGCATGAATACTTCATAAATTATAGATACGTTGAAGACGTATCAGTATCAACTCCCCCAAGCTTAAACCTTTGCTTGTCCTCAAGCAATTCAGTTGATAAACTGAAAGTGAGAAAGAAAAACTTTTACAAACTATTTTGCTCTTGTTTGCATAAATAAGCTTAAACAGCACCCAGGTTTTCAGCCAACATTATAACTAACCATGTCAACTATAACTCTTAAAGATTACAATGATTCATATCAATGATATAATCAGCTAGCGAGCAATAATAAAATGTCTCAAACAGGAACACGTTGTTAAAACAACCATGATATAATATGACAATAATGGTATCTCGCTAGCCCTTTCCGAGACCGCAAAACATAAATGCAGAGCACCTCCAAAGTTCAAGCAGCGACTAAATATTGTAATTCATGGTAGAAAAGATCCAATCATGATGCACCCAACATTAGCTATACACAATGCATAAATCATGACAGCTGTGCTCTACTAAGTTTCGGGCGCTTGTTTTTAGAAGGTGATGACACAACATAAAAAGTAAATAGACAATCCCTTTGTAGAGGGAAGCAGTGATTTGCATAGGTGTCAGAGCTCAGTTTTTAAAACAGAGATGAATGATATTTTGAGACATGCACCCTTCTCATTCACTTCACAACCATCAGTTATCAACATCTTCCATGCTAAGCACGCTAGCGGTGGTTCCCAAGCGATAAAGTTAAAGGTTTACTACCCCTCCACCGTCAATCACACTCCACGTCTTGTCCAAAACAACAGGTGCCATCCATACCAACATCAGTCCTGTGGAGTTTTGCTTAATTATTTGCATTTTTTGAGTCCGGGACTAGGAATCCCTAATACCGCCCATTTCCTCGTGTGATGGCGAGTGAATAAACACTCGACCTGAGGATAACATGCTTAGCACGGAAGATATTGACCACCTCGTGTCGTTCCATGAACAATCCAGGCACACAAAACGGATATTTTTTTAGAAGTTTTTAGAGGTGGCACATGCAAATTTACTTAGGACGGCAAGGTAATACCACATATAGGTAGGCATGGTGGACTCATCTGGAATAACTTTGGGTTCAAGGTTTTTGATGTACAAGCAGAATTCCCACTTAGTATAGGCGAAGGCTAGCAATTTAAGATTGGGAAGCGGCCAGCTAGAGAGCAACAACGATCATGACCACGCATTATGCATAAGTAACATTGGACACTGGCATGAGTAGGATATGAACACCATGAACATAAACATTATAGAGGCTATGCTGGTTTTGATTCAACTACATGCATGAACATGTACCAAGTCAAGCCACTCGAACATTCGGAGGAGGATACCATATCATCATACTACATCACAATCATCTTAACGCTATGTTGGTATCCAAGATAAATCATTATTGACTCCCAGCTACTTATGCATGGCATGAGAAACTATAATCTCTAATTGTCATTGCAAACATGTTTAATCATAATGGGCTGAATCATGGGCACTAGGTTAAACATATTTACACAACAAGAACAAGTCGAGTTCATACCAGTTTCTCTTTGACACGACCCGCTAATCGAATATCGTCATTATTGACTTTCACTTGCACGACCGAATGATATGAAAATAATAATAATAGTTCAAGAGTGCCATGGACTAAGCTGGAATCTGCAAGCATTTTATTCAACAGGAGAAGACAAGGTAAAATGGGCTCTTTATTAGTTCAACAATTATTCATATGAGAGCCACTCATTATTTTCATCGTGGTCTTCTCCTCGGTACAACTCGAATAAAAAGAAAAGAAATTCAGAGAAACACACTAAAATATTTTTGGAGTTTTTTTGGTTTTCTTCAACAAGCAAATAAAAAGCAAAAACGAGAAAAACTATTTACATGGGAAAGTTCCCAACAAGCAAAAGAACAACAAGGAAATCTTTTTAGATTTTCTTTTTAATACTACTAATACTAGCATGCATAGAAAGTAAATTACTACAACTATTTTTTTGTTTTTCTAATGTTTGTCAAACACACAAGAAGAAAGAAAGAAAATAAATCTAAGCATGGATGATACAATGAAAAAGTGTGGACACCGACAACTAGAATGATATGTGAACATGAATATAATGTCGGTGAGAAACACGTACTCCCCCAAGCTTAGGCTTTTGGCCTAAGTTGGTAATCAATCAGTAGCCTGGAGTGTAGTAGGGATCCTGAGGAGCGGGCATCCACACATCCCACTGCGGAGGTGCCTGTGCAGCCTCGGCAGCAGCCTGATCGTTCCAGTAGGCAACGATGTCTGCGGGCATTATCCGGTATTCGCCCCTGGCAATAGAATCAAACAGAGCAGGTGCAGGCAAGGGGATAACATCACGAGTGTCAATGCTATAGACCAAGGTATAAGGAATGGCAATATTAGGACTATCATGTGCAAGAAAGTGATGGTGATACATG
Organism: Triticum aestivum; assembly: GCF_018294505.1. Lineage (NCBI taxonomy): Eukaryota > Viridiplantae > Streptophyta > Magnoliopsida > Poales > Poaceae > Triticum > Triticum aestivum. Next base: position 398,845,317 of record NC_057795.1, on the reverse strand, counting down.
GCTGCGCGGTCTAGGTAAACTGTGGTAAGAGGGACATCATGGGGACGTATCGCAACCTCGAAGTGAGCTGCCAATCGAGTGGCAAAAATCCCCCCATGTATCTTACCCTGGGATTTATTAAGATGCAGGAGACGAGCCACAATAGCTCCCAAGCTATAAGTGTTGTCGCCCTCTATTGCACGACGTAAAACAACAAGGTCTGGTGAATTAAGTGCACCCACCTTCTTCCTAGCAAGCAAGCATTTTGTAATGAAGAGTGCAAAGTAACGAATAGCAGGAAAATGTAAGCCACCGGCAGTGATGGCTGACACTCTCCTCTCATCACCCACTGTCAAAATGCGACAAAAATCCTCAAACTCGGTCGGCCTAGGCTCAACCAAACTCCCATCAGACGGGATCATGCATATGTCACAAAATTCAGTAAGTGGTATCTGGTGGTTTTCAGCATATAAATCAAAGTTCACTTCAGGAGGATTATTTCTAGGCAAGAATGTAAAGCGTTGAACAAAGACATTTGTGAGGATTTGGTGTTGGTCACACTCATTTGCGATGAAGTCGGTGAGACCGGTGATACGTCTCCAACGTATCTATAATTTATGAAGTATTCATGCCATGTTTACAATAGTTTTATATGATTTTGGTATGATTTGATTAGAACTAACCCGGATTGACCATGTTTTCAGCAGAACTACCGTGGTGTTGTTTCTGTGCAGAAATAAAAGTTCTAGGAATGCGCTGAAAATCAACGAAGAATTTTTCTGGAAAATATGAAAAATACTGGAACAAAAATCTACCAGAGGGGAGTCCCTTGGGCCCCACAAGGATGGGGGCGCCCCCCTGGGCGCACCCCTGTGCCTCGTGGACTACCGGTGGGGCCCCCTAACTTGTTCTCGACGCCAACCTCTCCTATAAATACCCAAACCTCCAGAAATTAACCTAGATCAGAAGTTCCGTTGCCGCAAGCCTCTGTAGACATGAGAAATCAATCTAGGCCCTCTCTGGCACCCTACCGGAGGGGGCCATCATCACCGGAGGCCATGGAGGAGGATCCTGAAGGGGCCATCATCGCCATGAAGGCCAAGGACCAGAGGGAGAACCTCTCCCCATCTAGAGGGGAGGCCATGGAGGAGGAAGCACAAGGGGGAGAACCTCTCCTCCTCTCTCTCGATGGAGCTGGAGTGCCATCGGGAGGGGAATCATCGCCGCGGTGATCGTCTTCATCAACATCACCATCATCATCACCATCCTCATCTATTTTACACGGTCCACTCTCCCGCACCCCGCTGTAATCCCTACTTGAACATCGTGCTTTATGCCACATATTATGATCCAATGATGTGTTGCCATCCTATGATGTTTTGAGTAGATATCCTTTGTCTTTGGGTTGATTGATGATCTAGATTGGTATGAGTTGTATGTTTTATTTTGGTGCTATCCTATTGTGCCCTTCGTGTCGCGCAAGCGTGAAGGATTCCTGTTGTAGGGTGTTGCAATATGTCCATGGTTTACTTATTGTCTGTGTTGCTTGAGTGATAGAAGCATAAACACAGATAAGTGGGTCATGGCGTATGGAATAAAGGGGACTTGATACTTTAATGCTATGGTTGGGTTTTACCTTAATGATCTTTAGTAGTTGCGGATGCTTGCTAGAGTTCCAATCATAAGTGCATATGATCCAAGATGAGAAAGTATGTTAGCTTATGCCTCTCCCTCATATGAAATTGCAATAGCGATTACCGGTCTTGTTAACAATTGCCTAGGACAATTCTGCACACCGACCCATCATTAATCCACACTCGCTATTTATAATATTTAGTAATATATTCTAACTTTATGATAACAACACCTACTTTTATATTTTATCTCTCCGATATCATGCAAAGGTATCCTCTTCATACCCACATCGTAGGTTTATTTCTCGTATCTAGTTGGAAGCAAACGTTCGGTGTACGTGGAGTCGTATCAGTGGCAGATAGGACTTGAGAGAATATTGATCTTACCTTTAGCTCCTTGTGGGTTCTACACTCCATACTTATCACTTACACCTTTGGAAATTGCTACGATGATTCCCTGCACTTGGGGATTATCAACCGGCGTTGGCAATGAATTGCATGAACTCCTCATGAATTCCAGCTTCTTGTAGGAACGGGATGTGCGGCCATTCGCACGGCCATACCTCCGCCAACCTCCGAAGGTGGAGCTCATTGTCAGAAGACTCCCTAGTAACACCCTTGGAGTTCTTCCTAGAGCCAAACTTCCTGAAGATATTCATGTCCGCGTACAATTTTTCCTGTGAACAAAAATCTGAATTTTTAGTTCACAAAATTTTTCCAACAAAACTTCACAAAACTAATAGCAACTACTCATAAGGATACATAGAGGCCATAGCAAGCATTCAAACTACTTAGAACACTAAGAATTGAACATGCAAGAACATCTACAGCAGCACCAAGAGTAGCTATTTATTCAAAGTATAAACCACTAAAACAAAAACTAATTGGACAAATGAAGGAGTCACATACCAAGCAACAAATCCCTGAAACAGTTTCGGAAATGGAGCTTCGAGCAAAGATATCGAAAATGGTAGATAAATGAGTAAGAACACGGGAGAGAGAGTATGAGGGAATTTTTTCTGGAGGTAGGTGACAATGTGGGATAAAGGGGTAAGTGAGGGGGCCCACGTGGGGACCACAACCCACCAGGGCGCGCCTGGGGGCTCTGGCATGCCCAGGTGGGTTATGCCCACTTGGTACACCTTCCTCTGGAACAAGCTGCCATGTGCGGTTGCGCTGTAAGGCGTCGAACTCCTCCTGCATCGCAGCTAGCCAGTGGGGATCCCGAAGGGCAGCGCGAGTGGAGGTGGGGACGGGTGATGGCGTCGACGTCGAGGCGGCACACACATACTCGTCGGCGGAGTAGCGCGTGCTGGGCCGAAGCACGCCTGCTCGGGCACGGGTAGTCACGCCAAGTGGCGGGGCAACAGGGCCGGCGGGTGCCGCGGCAGCGGGGGCACCCGAGGTGGTGGTGGGGGCCGCAGCGGCAGCGGAGGCTGCAGCGGCGGCGACGGCGGGGGCCACAGCGGCA
>NC_057795.1:398827497-398841777 GCF_018294505.1 Triticum aestivum | reverse complement strand
GCCGGCGGCGGAAGAGGCGACGGGCGAGGGTGACGTCGAGCCCGTCGCAGGGTGGGCGGGCGGGGTGCCGGGCTCAACCTCGTATGAGGGAGACGGGGCCCGCTCGGACTCAACCTCGGGGGAGGGAGTCACGAAGCCAGGTGGTGGCGGCAGAGGCGCCGTGCCAGGGGGGCGGCCAGGGGCTGCCGTCGCGCATCGCTCCATGAAGGGGTGCGGGGGCCGGCGCCGAAGGGGCCGAAGTCGGAGGAACCTGAGAAAAAGGGAACATCATCTCGACAAAGTACACATGCCTCGAGGTGTACACATGATGAGTGACAGGATCATAGCACCGGTAACCTTTGGTGTTAGGAGGGTAGCCAAGGAAGACGCATGGGACGGATCGTGGTGCTAGCTTGTGTGGCGTGGTGGACGCGGTGCTAGGATAACAGGGACACCCGAAGATGCGGAGACCATCATAGGACGGTGGTGTGCTGAAGAGAAGGTGGTGAGGGGCGTAGTTCCATCGAGGGCGACACGGATGAATGTTAACTAAGAGAGTGGTGGTAGCGAGGGCATCGTGCCAAAACCGAGCGGGCATGTTAGAGTGAAAGAGTAACGTGCGAACGCAGTCATTAAGAGTGCAAAGAATGCGCTCGGCGCGGACATTCTGCTGGGAAGTGTAGGGGAAGTCAGACGAAAGGTGGTGCTATGAGAGGCGAGAAGTGTGCGAAAAGCGACGTTTCAAACTCTTTTCCGTTGTCAGTTTGGAGTGCGAGTATGGGGCGACCGAACTGGGTGGTGACGTAGGAATAAAAGACGGTGAGTGTGGCTAAAGCATCGGATTTACGACAAAGGGGAAAAGTCCACACATAATGAGAATAATCATCTAAAATCACCAAGTAGTATAGATAGCCCGTGTTACTCGCAATGGGAGATGTCCAAACATCACTATGAAGTAATTAAAACGGAAAAGTGGAAACTGAAGAAGACGCACTAAAGGGAAGACGAACGTGCTTGCCTAAGCGACAAGCCTTACAAGAGTACTCGTCGAGCTTATCACATAAGAAAGAGAAACTCCTAAGAATTTGATATAAGACAGTGTGGTTGGGGTGACCCAAGCGAGCGTGCCAAAGGTCAACGCCGGCGGCAAGGGTGATGGGTGTGGATGTGGAGGCGCTGGCATGCACGGGGTAGAGCTCATCGGAACTGTCGCATCGGTGAAGGACCATCCGGGTACGGGCATCTTTCACAGAAAAGCCAACACCACCAAATTCAATAGTAAGTGGTTCTCACGAGTAAGACGACGAACGGAAACTAGGTTCGTGACTAGATCAGGTGAAACAAGAACATTAGACATAGTGATGGATGTGGAAGTGGAGGGAAAGATAGTGCTACCGATATGAGTAACTAGATGATTCCCCGCGCGTTGCTGCGGGAACTCTTAGTCCTATGCACATGATAATACATAAATCAAATAACATTGTTTGAGGAGTAGATATATGATCTTAAGATATTTTTTACAATGGACACCGTACGTGAAAGTACAATTAGAAAGATAACGAAATGTGAATTATGCGATCTGAGATTCTGAAATGGGAACACTATGAAAGGTTATGTACCAATTGCCATTTTGAGATATTTATTGTGTATTATTTGCAACTCTTGTTGTAAATCAATCGTCATACCTAAAGTGTCAAGATATTTGAACAAATAATGAAAAAAATACAAATGACCACTGTAATAGCTTGTTTTACTTGACAATGAGTAATGGAGCTCCAGTATGAGGATTATCACTTCCTTTTTTGCCGAAGAGAGTACCAATTCCTTTTCACTTAAAGCACTGGGCTATAAATAGCATGAGAACTTACACATGGATAAGCACCGAGATCCAAATTATCCACGTAGTTAGAAGTGATAGTCAGATGCAAGCCACAAATTAATAGTCATAGATGATATTCCTTTTAACATACTTTCGGTTTCAGTAACCATCAATGAGAAAATAACACATTGCTATTATGCAAACTGATCTTCAACTAATAATTGGGAAGTGCTCGGGCCTACACTATGTTAAGTTTTAGTATTTATATTTTTGCCACTTCCTGTGTGTGGCTCTGCGGAATGTTGACATTACAGATTTCCTTCGTAGAACCTCCACATAGCTCGTTGATATCTTGATTACCGTGCCATTAGCACCTCATTTTGTTCATTTCTTTTCTTTTCAAATTTATAGGCTCATGAAAGGACCAAATTGCCCAGTGGTTATCTGGTTGTATCTGAATCGATCAAGGCACTCACCACGCCAACCTAGTAGCCGTCCGGGCTGGCACCATATCCCTCTCGCCACTCGCTTTGCGCCTTGTCCTGCCTGCTGGACATGCCCATCGCGACGGGAAGCAGGTGACATGGACGTTGTCAGTCTCCTGAGGCGCCATCGCGAATATTGTCGGTGGGTGCCGAACTGCTATCCTGTTACATAGAGAATGTCTCCTCCCCCTCTTTGCATACAACAAATAGGAAGAAATTGTCGAAGAGATTGCTAATGCTGAAGATGTGGCGTACCTGTGTTTGTTCTGGAGAGCAGAGTGTCGGCTTTACACTTAGGCATGTGAAGGGCCAGGTGACATCTGCAGATGTGCTCAAGAATTTCGCACATGGTGCAAGCATAAAAGATCAAAGTTAGTGTTAAACTACGTGAAACGGATGCCTACGCAAATGAAAATAGTTGCAAGATACAACGTTTTTCTACAGTTAATTGAGCAAGGTTAGTCATGATTCATGAAAGCAAGTGTATTTCTTACTGTACTGACTGGCTTGGAGAGTTATCTCTTGATATTATCTGTCACCCATGCCTGTCAGGGCACCTGATGCAGAGCTCGTACTGGTCGATGTTGGAATTGAGCCTGTGTGCCATGAATGGGCCTCAGCCTACCTAGTGTGTGCGTGGTTGTCCAGCCTGCGTGTCATGAGTGTGTGTAATGGCTTGCGTGCCGGCTGTAGCGAGGGATATAAGCAGCCCCTAGTACTACTGTTTATTTTCCCATCGAACCATGACAGATAAGAACAGTACCCTGAACCTGCAATTGGATCGACATATGCATGCATGTAGCTTTTTTTATATCATAGAGCTTTCTCGTACATTAAGAGACATAGTTACCATCATACACATATGCATTTAGCTTCTCCCCATTGCTTCATGCAGTGAAAAAAGAAGAGGATGCGCTTTGGATAAAAGTGTCATATGAAGTTCAGTTCAGCAGCAGAGCCATGTTTGAGTGTTAAAATCAAGGTAAATTTCAGAGAAAAATAAAGGCCTGAAACATCCAGAGTAATTACCCTACTAAGGACAGCCATGCCAAACCAGTTTGTTATCTCAAAGACATAATGGATTGAAGCAATCAGGGGCATCTCGATTAACAAATCATCCAAGAAAATAGCAGAGGAGAAACCTTTTTCTCCACTTGAATATATTGTGCATGCTCACTGAATTTGAGTTTCAGTCTCACTGAAATTGTGATTTTACATATAAGAAGCACACCAAATAAAACTACTTGCGAGTTCACTTCTCGCATAAGAAACATACCAAATAAAAGTAATTGTGACCACAAAACTGTTGTTAAATATGCAACCTAGTAACCTACCATCCATCCAGCTGGGTGGATATACGACCATCCATCCTTTCTCTGAAATAACCTACTCCCTCCGTCCCATAATATAAGAGCGTTTTTGACACTGTGTCGAAAACGCTCTTATATTATGGGACGGAGGGAGTATAATTTAAGAGCAAAATGTCAGTACAACAGCCAGATCGTATCATGCTTTATTATCTCTAATGGAATACCGGTAATTTATGCGGCCAATACATGAATGTTCCGAGGGAAATAGCTGATGCAGTTCCATGTATACCAATTTTTAAATCTATGGATTTAAAAACCGAGCCAACAAAAACTGGATGGCGGGGGCAGAATCAAACAGACTCCACGACGAACAGGCTACAAATACATTGTCTAGGGCTGTAGATCTGTCCCTGACAACACGCATGTCACTTGCAGGCGATGGGGATTAATTGTGTCGGTTACCCATATATGAGCAGGGAGGAGTAGATCCATCTGTTTCTTCTTTTTGGCATAAATCCATCTGTATTTATTGGAAGAACGTAATGGGATTTGTTGGAGATTAGAGAAGGTGAAGAGGGAGACGGGCTGCGTAGGAGAACACATACCGCTGCCTTGGAGATTCCAGTGATGTCTTGGTCGGTAGACAACACAAACCACCTGGCTGGAAGCCTGGAACCAGTAGCACGGCAGCCTGGCCGCCCGGCTGTTTGTAGTCCCGCTTCTGCACCGAAAAGTCGGGCTACCGGTGAATCCATAGGCTGAGGGCACTGGGGCTGAGCAGGGCAGACTGCCGATCTTCCATGTGGTGAGGACTGGCGAGATGAGGATAAAACTACGAAATCACTATGCACACGACACCTTGGCGGACGATGCCTGCACGAAGCTGTGATCGATGGCACTAACCCATGGAGCCAAAGTGATGGACGGCTGCTAACATTTGTTGTGCATGAATCGGCTGCCAAGATGTCGTCTGTGTAGCATTGCTCATAAAACTATGTGTCCCCAACCGCTCTTCAGAAATCACTACTTGATTATTAAAAGAAGAAAGAGGAACTGATGCGTCGTAATTAAAGTGAGGTGGCGATATAGATTGAGACTTAGCACACAGAGCAGAGGGCCCGGAGTTGTGAGAAACGATGGACCTCTGGATAGTGGATGCACCCGGAGTTGTGAGAAACGATGGACCTCTGGATAGTGGATGCAAATATGGAGAGGCCCTCTTTTTGTCTTCCATGCACAATACATGGCATGCAGCGTGATAAAAGTTATTATAGAAAGATTATCAAGAGAAGGAAAACTTTTTCACACATGGGACCTACTTGATGATGTGGATAGGCTGCATGTCAAAAGAAATAGGTTAGTGGGGATGCACTATTTAGGTACTATAGATAGGTAAGGAGGAGCCGTTGCCGACGGTGATACGAGTGGGTGTGTGAACGGGAGTGGAGGAGGTTAGGTTACCTAGATGAGCTGCCATGTGCGCAGTAGCACCTGAGTCCATGTACCAGTCGGCTAAACCGACAGAGCTACTCGGCGACGGCGCGGAGTGCTGGGCGGCGAGGAGGGTGGGGTCCCATGGCACAGGTACCTGCGGCGGCGGAAGGCCCCCGTAGGGCGGCGCAGGGACGGTCGGGCCATAACCACCAAGGGATGGCGGCGCAAGGAGGGCGCCGTAGCTGGCGCCAGTCGGCTGGAAGGGTGCGCCGATGAACGCCTGGTGTCTAGCGGGGAGAGCCTGCTGATAGTGCGGCGCCCCCCCCCCCTGCGTCCTGGTCCCGCTACGGTTGCAGACGGCGGCGACAACCGCCACGCCAGTTGCGTCGGCCCCCTCCCCCTTGCGGGTGTTGCGGGGGAGGCGCTGGTGGCGACAACGGGTAACACCCGGCGGGTGCGAGAGGACGCGCCTGGATCGGCGCGGCCGGTGGAGCGGTTCCATCGCAGACGGTGAAGTAGCCCGGAGAGTCCATGGACGGCGGCGGCGGCGCGCGGGGAGTGTTGGAAATATGCCCTAGAGGCAATAATAAAAGTGTTATTATTATATTTCTTTGTTCATGATAATAGTCTTTTATTCATACTATAACTGTATTATCCGGAAATCGTAATACACGTGTGAATACATAGACCACAATATGTCCCTAGTGAGCCTCTAGTTGACTAGTTCGTTGTGATCAACAGATAGTCATGGTTTCCTGGCTATGGACATTGGATGTCGTTGATAACGGGATCACATCATTAGGAGAATGATGTGATGGACAAGACCCAATCCTAAGCCTAGCACAAAGATCGTGTAGTTCGTATGCTAAAGCTTTTCTAATGTCAAGTATCTTTTCCTTAGACCATGAGATTGTGCAACTCCCAGATACCGTAGGAATGCTTTGGGTGTACCAAACGTCACAACGTAACTGGGTGGCTATAAAGGTGCACTACAGGTATCTCCAAAAGTGTCTGTTGGGTTGGCACGAATCGAGACTGGGATTTGTCACTCCGTGTAAACGGAGAGGTATCTCTGGGCCCACTCGGTAGGACATCATCAGAATGTGCACAATGTGACCAAGGGGTTGATCACGGGATGATGTGTTACGGAACGAGTAAAGAGACTTGCCGGTAACGAGATTGAACAAGGTATCGGTATACCGACGATCGAATCTCGGGCAAGTACAAATACCGTTGGACAAAGGGAATTGTATACGGGATCGATTGAGTCCGTGACATCGTGGTTCATCCGATGAGATCATCGTGGAACATGTGGGAGCCAACATGGGTATCCATATCCCACTGTTGGTTATTGACCGGAGAACGTCTCGGCCATGTCTACATGTCTCCCGAACCCGTAGGGTCTACACACTTAAGGTTTGATGACGCTAGGGTTATAAAGGAAGTTTGTATGTGGTTACCGAATGTTGTTCGGAGTCCCGGATGAGATCCCGGACGTCACGAGGAGTTCCGGAATGGTCCGGAGGTAAAGATTTATATATGGAAAGTTGTTGTTCGGGTTCCGGAAAAAGTTCGGGTTTTTTCGGTATTGTACCGGGAAGCTTCCAGAAGGTTCCGGAGGATTCTGGAGGGGTCCGGAGGTCCGTAAATTGTTCCACCACGTCCAATACAGTAGCATGGGCTGTAGGGGGGCGCCCTAGCCTTAATGGGCCAAGGGCACCAGCCCCCCCAAGGCCCATGCGCATGGGAAGGGGGAAACCCTAAGGGGGAGGGCCTCCACTTGACTTGGGAGGAACTCCTCCCCCCCCCCCCTTGGCCGCCGCCCCTCCTCAGATTGGATCTGAGGGGGCCGGCCCCCCTCTCCCTTGCCCCTATATATATGTGGGGGGTGGGAGGGCAGCCAAACCACAAGTTCTGGCGCAGCCCTCCCCCTCTCCCAAGTACTCCTCCTCTCCCACGGTGCTTGGCGAAGCCCTGCAGGATTGCCACGCTCCTCCACCACCACCACGCCGTCGTGCTGCTGTTGGACGGAGTCTTCCTCAACCTCTCCCTCTCTCCTTGCTGGATCAAGGCATGGGAGACGTCACCGGGCTGTACGTGTGTTGAACGCGAAGGTGCCGTCCGTTCGGCACTAGGATCTCCGGTGATTTGGATCACGACGAGTACGACTCCTTCAACCCCGTTGTCTTGAACGCTTCCGCTTAGCGATCTACAAGGGTATGTAGATGCACTCTCCTTCCCCTCGTTGCTGGTTTCTCCATAGATAGATCTTGGTGACACGTAGGAAAATTTTGAATTTCTGCTACGTTCCCCAACAGTGGCATCATGAGCTAGGTCTGTTGCGTAGATTCTTTGCACGAGTAGAACACAAAGTAGTTGTGGGCGTTGATGTTATTCAATATGCTTACCATTACTAGTCCAATCTTGTTTCGACGATATTGTGGGATGAAGCGGCCCGGACCGACCTTACACGTACTCTTACGTGAGACAGGTTCCACCGACTAACATGCACTTGGTGCATAAGGTGGCTAGCGGGTGCCAGTCTCTCCCACTTTAGTCGGAACGGATTCGATGAAAAGGGTCCTTATGAAGGGTAAATAGCAATTGGCACATCATGTTGTGGTTTTGCGTAGGTAAGAAACGTTCTTGCTAGAAACCCATAGCAGCCACGTAAAACATGCAAACAACAATTAGAGATCGTCTAACTTGTTTTTGCAGGGTATGCTTTGTGATGAGATATGGCCAAGAAGAATGTGATGAATGATATGTGATGTATGAGATTGATCATGTTCTTGTAATAGGATTCACGACTTGCATGTCGATGAGTATGACAACCGGCAGGAGCCATAGGAGTTGTCTTAAATTTATTTTATGACCTGCGTGTCATTAAACAACGCCATGTAATTACTTTACTTTATTGCTAACCGGTAGCCATAGTAGTAGAAGTAATAGTTGGCGAGACAACTTCATGAAGACACGATGATGGAGATCATGATGATGGAGATCATGGTGTCATGCCGGTGACGATGATGATCATGGAGCCCCGAAGATGGAGATCAATGGAGCTATATGATATTGGCCATATCATGTCACTACTATATAATTGCATGTGATGTTTATTATGTTTACGCATCTTATTTGCTTAGAACGACGGTAGTAAATAAGATGATCCCTTACAACAATTTCAAGAAGTGTTAAACCCTAACTGTGCATCGTTGCTACAGTTCGTCGCTTCGAAGCACCACGTGATGATCGGGTGTGATAGATCCTTACGTTCACATACAACGGGTGTAAGACAGATTTACACATGCAATACACTTAGGGTTAACTTGACGAGCCTAGCATGTACAGACATGGCCTCGGAACACGGAGACCGAAAGCTCGAGCATGAGTCGTATAGTAGATACGATCAACATGAAGATGTTCACCGATGATGACTAGTCCGTCTCACGTGATGATCGGACACGGCCTAGTTGACTCGGATCATGTAATCACTTAGATGACCAGAGGGATGTCTATCTGAGTGGGAGTTCATAAAATGAACTTAATTATCCTGAACATAGTCAAAAGATCTTTGCAAATTATGTCGTAAGCTCGCGCTGTAGTTCCACTGTTTAGATATGTTCCTAGAGAAAATATAGTTGAAAGTTGACAGTAGCGATTATGCGGACAGTAGAAAGCTTATGTCCTTAATGCACCGCTCAGGGTGCTGAACCCCAAACGTCGTTTGTGGATGTTGCGAACATCGGACATACACATTTTGATAACTACATGATAGTTCAGTTAAATGGTTTAAGTAGAGGCTCCAAAGACGTTTTTTCGAAACGTCGCGGAACATATGAGATGTTTCGAGGGCTGAAATTGGGATTTCAGGCTCATGCCCACGTCAAGAGGTATAAGACCTCCGACGATTTTCTTAGCCTGCAAACTAAGGGAGAAAAGCTCAATCGTTGAGCTTGTGCTCAGATTGTCTGAGTACAACAATCACTTGAATCGAGTGGGAGTTGATCTTCCAGATGAGATAGTGATGTTTCTCCAAAGTCATTGCCACCAAGCTGTTAGAGCTTCGTGATGAACTATAACATATCAGGGATAGATATGATGATCCTTGAGGTATTCGAGTTGTTTGACACCGCGAAAGTAGAAATCAAGAAGGAGCATCAATTGTTGATGGTTGGTGAAACCACTAGTTTCAAGAAGGGCAAGGGCAAGAAGGGATACTTCATGAAACGGCAAATCAGCTGCTGCTCTAGTGAAGAATACCCAAGGTTGAACCCAAACCCGAGACTAAGTGCTTCTGTAATAAGGGGAATAACCACTGGAGCAGAATTACCCTAGATACTTGGTAGATGAGAAGGCTGGCAAGGTCGATAGAAGTATATTGGATATACATTATGTTAATGTGTACTTTACTAGTACTCCTAGTAGCACCAGGGTATTAAGATACCGGTTCGGTTGCTAAGTGTTAGTAACTCAAAATAAAAGAGCTACGGAATAAATGGAGACTAGCTAAAGGTGAGCTGACGATATGTGTTGGAAGTGTTTCCAAGTTTGATGTGATCAAACATCGCACGCTCCCTCTACCATCAAGATTAGTATTAAACCTGAATAACTGTCATTTAGTGTTTGCGTTGAGCATAGACATGATTGGATTATGTCTATCGCAATACGGTTATTCATTTAAGGAGAATAATGGTTACTCTATTTATTTGAATAATACCTTCAATGGTCTTGCACCTAAAGGAGTGGTTTATTGAATCTCGATCGTAGTGATACACATTTTCATGCCAAAAGATATAAAATAGTAATGATAGTACCACTTACTTGTGGCACTGCCATGTAAGTCATATTGGTATAAAATGCATGAAGAAGCTCCACGTTGATGGATTTTTGGACTCACTCGTTTTGAATAGTTTGAGACATGCGAACCATGTCTATTGGTGTATATGCATGAAGAAACTCCATGCAGATGGATCGTTTGGACTCACTTGATTTTGAATCACTTGAGATATGCAAATCATACCACATGGGCAAGATGACTGAAAAGCCTCGTTTTTAGTAAGATGGAACAAGATAGCAACTTGTTGGAAGTAACACATTTTGATGTGTGCAGTCCAATGAGTGCTGAGGCATGAAGTGAATATCGTTATGTTCTTACTTCACAGATGATTCGAGTAGATGTTGAGTATATTTACTTGATGAAAAACAAGTCTGAATTATTGAATGGTTCAAGTAATTTCAGAGTGAAGTTGAAGATCATTGTGACAAGAGGATAAAATGTCTATGATATGATCATAGAGATGAGTATATGAGTTACGAGTTTGGCACACAATTAAGACATTGTGGAGATTGTTTCACAACCAATACCGCCTGGAACACCATAGTGTGATGGTGTGTCCGAACATCATAACTGCACCCTATTGGATATGGTGCATACCATGATGTCTCTTATCGAATTACCACTATCATTCATGGGTTAGGCATTAGAGACAACCGCACTCACTTTAAATAGGGCACCACGTAATTCCGTTGAGACGACACCGTATGAACTATGGTTTAGAGAAACCTAAGCTGTCGTTTCTTAAAAGTTTGAGGCTGCGACGCTTATATGAAAAAGTTTCAGGTTGATAAGCTCGAACCCAAAGCGGATAAAATGCATCTTCATAGGACACCCAAAACAGTTGGGTATACCTCCTAATTCAGATCCGAAAGCAATAGGGATTGTTTCTTGAATCGGGTCCTTTCTCGAGAAAAGGTTTGTCTCGAAAAGTTGAGTGGGAGGATGGTGGAGACTTGATGAGGTTATTGAACCATTACTACAACTAGTGTGTAGCAGGGCACAGGAAGTTGTTCCTGTGGCACCTACACCAATTGAAGTAGAAGCTTATGATAGTGATCATGAAACTTCAGATCAAGTCACTACCGTACCTCGTAGGGTGACAAGGACGCGTACTACTTCGGAGTGGTACGGTGATCTTGTCTTGAAGGTCATGTTGCTAGACAACAATGAACCTACGAGCTATGTAGAAGCGATGGTGGGCCCAAATTCCGACAAATGGTTAGAAGCCATGAAATCCGAGATAGGATCCATGTATCAGAACAAAGCATGGACTTTGGTGGACTTGCCCGATGATCGGCAAGCCATTGAGATAACTGGATCTTTAAGAAGAAGACGGACGTGGATGGTAATGTCACCATCGATGAAGCTCGACTTGTGGCGAAGAGTTTTTCACAAGTTCAAGGAGTTGACTACGATGAAATTTTCTCATCCGTAGCGATGCTTAAGTCCATCGGATTCATGTTAGCATTAGCTGCATTTATGAAATCTAGCAGATGGATGACAAAACGAGTTTCCTTACCAGTCTTCGTATGGAAAGGTTGTATGTGATACAATCAGAAAGTTTTTGTCGATCCTAAGGATGCTAAAAGGTATGCTAGCTCCAGCGATCCTTCCATGGACTGGAGTAAGCATCTCGGAGTTGGAATGTGCGCTTTGATAAGATGATCAAAGATTTTGGGTTTATACAAAGTTTATGAGAAACTTGTATTTCCAAAGAAGTGAGTGGGAGCACTATAGAATTTCTGATGAGTATATGTTGTTGACATATTGTTGATCAGAAATGATGTAGAATTTCTGGAAAGCATATAGGGTTATTTGAAAGGTGTTTTTCAATAGAAAACCTGGATTAAGCTACTTAAACATTGAGCATCAAGACCTATGAGGATAGATCAAAATGCTTAATAATACTTTCAAATGAGCATATACCTTGACATGATCTTGAAGGTGTTCAAGATGGATCAGTCAAAGAATGAGTTCTTGCCTGAGATATAAGGTATGAAGTTAAGACTTAAAGCTCGACCACGGCAGAAAAGAGAGAAAGGACGAAGGTCGTCCCCTATGCTTTAGACGTAGGCTCTACAGTATGCTATGCTAAGTACCGCACCTGATGCGTGCCTTGCCACATGTCTGGCAAGAGAGTACAAAGGTGATCAAGGAGTGGATCATCAGATAGCGGTCAAAGTTATCCTTAGAGGAATAAGGATATGTTTCTCAATTATGGAGGTGATAAAGAGTTCGGCGTAAAGGGTTACGTTGATGCAAGCTTTAACACCTATCCGAATGACTCTGAGTAGCAAACCGGATACGTATAGTGGAGCAACCATTTGGAATAGCTCCAAGTGGAGCGTGGAAGCAGCATTTACAATATGACCTAGAAATTTGCGAAGTACATACGGATCTGAATGTTACAGATCCTTTGACTAAAACCTCTCTCACAAGTAGAACATGATCAAACCCCAGAACTCATTGAGTCTTAATCACATGAAGATGTGAACTAGTTAAATGACACTAGTAAACTCTTTGGATGTTGGTCACATGGTGATGTGACCTGTCAGTGTTAATCACATGGTGATGTGAACTAGATTATTGACTCTAGTGCAAGTGGGAGACTGTTGGAAATATGCCCTAGAGCCAATAATAAAAGTGTTATTATTATATTTCTTTGTTCATGATAATAGTCTTTTATTCATGCTATAACTGTATTATCCGGAAATCGTAATACACGTGTGAATACATAGACCACAATATGTCCCTAGTGAGCCTCTAGTTGACTAGCTCGTTGTGATCAACAGATAGTCATGGTTTCCTGGCTATGGACATTGGATGTCGTTGATAACGGGATCACATCATTAGGAGAATGATGTGATGGACAAGACCCAATCCTAAGCCTAGCACAAAGATCGTGTAGTTCGTATGCTAAAGCTTTTCTAATGTCAAGTATCTTTTCCTTAGACCATGAGATTGTGCAACTCCCAGATACCGTAGGAATGCTTTGGGTGTACCAAACGTCACAACGTAACTGGGTGGCTATAAAGGTGCACTACAGGTATCTCCGAAAGTGTCTGTTGGGTTGGCACGAATCGAGACTGGGATTTGTCACTCCGTGTAAACGAAGAGGTATCTCTGGGCCCACTCGGTAGGACATCATCAGAATGTGCACAATGTGACCAAGGGGTTGATCACGGGATGATGTGTTACGGAACGAGTAAAGAGACTTGCCGGTAACGAGATTGATCAAGGTATCGGTATACCGACGATCGAATCTCGGGCAAGTACAAATACCGTTGGACAAAGGGAATTGTATACAGGATTGATTGAGTCCTTGACATCGTGGTTCATCCGATGAGATCATCGTGGAACATGTGGGAGCCAACATGGGTATCCAGATCCCGCTGTTGGTTATTGACCGGAGAACGGCTCGGTCATGTCTACATGTCTCCCGAACCCGTAGGGTCTACACACTTAAGGTTCGATGACGCTAGGGTTATAAAGGAAGTTTGTATGTGGTTACCGAATGTTGTTCGGAGTCCCGGATGAGATCCCGGACGTCACGAGGAGTTCCGGAATAGTCCGGAGGTAAAGATTTATATATGGAAAGTTGTTGTTCGGGTTCCGGAAAAAGTTCGGGTTTTTTCGGTATTGTACCGGGAAGCTTCCAGAAGGTTCCGGAGGATTCCGGAGGGGTCCGGAGGTCCGGAAATTGTTCCACCACGTCCAATACAGTAGCATGGGCTGTAGGGGGGCGCCCTAGCCTTAATGGGCCAAGGGCACCAGCCCCCCCAAGGCCCATGCGCATGGGAAGGGGAAAACCCTAAGGGGGAGGGCCTCCACTTGACTTGGGAGGCACTCCTCCCCCCTTGGCCGCCGCCCCTCCTCAGATTGGATCTGAGGGGGCCGGCCCCCCTCTCCCTTGCCCCTATATATATGTGGGGGGTGGGAGGGCAGCCAAACCACAAGTTCTGGCGCAGCCCTCCCCCTCTCCCAGGTACTCCTCCTCTCCCGCGGTGCTTGGCGAAGCCCTGCAGGATTGCCACGCTCCTCCACCACCACCACGCCGTCGTGCTGCTGTTGGACGGAGTCTTCCTCAACCTCTCCCTCTCTCCTTGCTGGATCAAGGCATGGGAGACGTCACCGGGCTGTACGTGTGTTGAACGCGAAGGTGCCGTCCGTTCGGCACTAGGATCTCCGGTGATTTGGATCACGACGAGTACGACTCCTTCAACCCGTTCTCTTGAACGCTTCCGCTTAGCGATCTACAAGGGTATGTAGATGCACTCTCCTTCCCCTCGTTGCTGGTCTCTCCATAGATAGATCTTGGTGACACATAGGAAAATTTTGAATTTCTGCTACGTTCCCCAACAGGGAGGCGCGGCGCAGAGGCTGCGGCGGCGGCGCACGCGGGGAGGCGCTGCG
>NC_057795.1:398817319-398827000 GCF_018294505.1 Triticum aestivum | reverse complement strand
GCACGCGGGGAGGTGCTGCGCGGCGGCGGCGGCTGCGGTGAGGAGCAGCGGCGGAGCGCGAGGGGAGGCACTGCGCGGCGGCGGCGGCGGCGCGCGCTAGGAAGCGCTGCGCGGCAACGGCTAGGGTTAGAGAAAGGCGCGACGGCTGAAGAAGCGGTGACGCGTGTGGAAAAGCAGAGCAGCGCGGGGGCGGCAGCTAGTGAAGCGTGTCGCGGGCTGACTAGGCGGTCAACGCGGGTGTCGGTGTACTAGAATAGGGGTACCCTAGTACCCCGAACTTGTGCATGGGCAGTTGCAGCACCCCGCGGCAAGGCTTGCCGGGCGAACGCCAAGACCCTCCAAGGTTCCCTTGGAGCCATCCAAGAACAAAGTATATAAGCTAAGGAGACAAGACCCCAGCAAGAGGAGCTTGCCGGGAAGGCCAATCAAGGCGCACCAAGGAACTTGTCGCGACGCGCCACTCCGCTCCGGCAAGGCAGCAAGGCCCCGGCAAGAGGAGCTTGCCGGGAAGACCAACCAAGGTACCTCGAAGCCCGGCGAGCGACAAGCCTCCGGGCCCGACAAGATAGCAGCAGCGGCAAGACACTTGCCGTGGCAGGCGGCCACTCTGCGTCCACGCTCCAGCGCATCCACCAACGTGTCGCTCTGGGGGCCTCCCCGGGCGCGCGTGGCAGGAGGCTGTGCAGCCAGCGATGCGCAGCGGCATGCCAAGCTGACAAGATCTCCATCGTGGCGAACGGTGGCGCCCCTAATGGTCTTTTTCTGCACTGTTCGGGCGACTCAGACGGGCATTTAATGCCCTTGTCCCCTGCCGTCAGGGTTAGGTAGGGTGCACTGTACAAGCAACTGTATCAACTACCTTGCTTTTTACGTTTTTACCCTCCTCTGCGTTGCCACCTGTCGGTGACCCCTTTAGCGTATAAAAGGAGGCCCATGCGCAATGTAGGGGAGGTTCGGCTCATATGTTTGGGGCCTCAGACAGTTTGCTTCGATCCATCCGTAGCCCAGAGAACATCACACTCTCGCTTTGGAGAGCAAGAACACCAGATAATACAACCAGACAAGCAGCAGTAGGAGTGTTATCTCTCCGGAGAGCTCCGAAGCTGGGTAAACCGCTCGTGTGCTTCACCTCGATCCGCTCTTCGTGCAACCTCCGCCCCCCACCGAACCGAAAGGGGCCCGGTCCGCCGGCCCCATAGGTGTTCGAGGATCAGTTCCCCCGACATCTTTGGCGCGCCAGGTAGGGGGCGTCGAGATTGTGTGAACCTGATTCGGTGTTCGCACGAGCTAGATCTTCATTCCCTTCGTCAACATGCCACCGAAGAAGAAGACTTCGGCGGCAGCCGCTCCGTCCACGTCGTTTCCGCCACCGTTGGAGCAAACGGGTGGTGGAGTGGACGCCGGTGGAAGAACAGCCGTCGATGAGGGTGCTCACAGTGCTGCCAAGAACAAGGACAAGGCTGCACAAACCTCAGCGACTGTACATGTTCCGCGCCACTCTCAGGAGGCGCAAGACCAACAGCACCATGGCGCTCGCAGCACCATGCGCATGTTAGACCAAGGCCAAGCTGGTGGATCTTGGGGCGCTCAAGACCGGCATGCACGCCAGCATGCTGGCACGAGCGGGGCACGGTCGCCTGGACGGGATACTGCTCCTTCTAACATAGTTAGAAGTTCGAGCACGTCCCGCTCCTCGCGCCATCCGCCACTGCCACCCACCACCCCAGCAGAAGCTTTGGCGCGAGCTCAACTTCTCCTAGATTACCCTCCGACGTCGGACAAGATCGACGAATGGAGGGCCACCATCCAGAGTCTCATCGGCTACGCCAACAGCGACACTCCATGGCGGCCGAGCGCGTCGCCGCCGCGGCAGGACCGCTGGACGCGAGCCGGTGGTGACGAAACGGGCGGAGGTGCAACTACCATGCAATCACCGCCCCGAAGGCCAAGATCGCCGACTCATTGGATCCACCTCGACAGCGACTCCACTGCATCGTCGGATCCACGAGCTCGTAGCGATCAGCGCCAAGTTCTTCATGATCGACAACAAGAAGACGCTCGAACCCGCATCGAGCACCGAAGAGAAGCACGACGTCAATCCGACAAGCGCGATGGGCCCTCTGTTGACATGCATGCACCAGGGGAACAAGGCGATCTGCCGTACGTGGTAGGTTGTCCTACGTTCACTCGTGAGCTGCGGCAAGTCCAGTGGCCCAGCACAAAGAACTTCAAGCCAGACGTACCGGAGAAGTACGACGGCAAGACGCATCCGTCAGAGTTCCTCAGCATCTACACCATTGCGGTGCAAGCTGCCGGGGGACGAGATGACAAGATCCTTGCCAACTACTTCCCGCTAGTGCTCAAGCCCAATGTCAGGTCCTGGCTCATGCACTTGCCAGACAACTCCATATCCTCTTGGGCTGATGTGTGCCATCAGTTTGTCGGCGCCTTTACAGGCGGATGATGGGGTCATGTACCTAGGGTAGGGTCACAGACCTGATCTAAGTACCCTGCCCAAGGACACCCTTAGAAGAGGTCACCTTCCAGTCGACCAACGAGGGACTCACTCGACTGACTTGAAGGACTCGACCACGAAGACTCACTCGACCACAAGAAGGTCAAGAGGCACTCTGCACTGCAACGGCCTGTAATTAAGTAGACTTTATGATAGTAAAGACACTTTATGTGGGGCGTTACCAGTAACGCCCCGAACTTAACTCACCTTAAACCCTCTCCTACGTGGGCTGGCTGGGGTCCTGGCGCACTCTATATAAGCCACCCTCCTCCACAGGTAGAGGGGTTCGGCATCTTGTAACTCATATACATATAATCCACTCGACCACCTCCGGGCTCCGAGACGTAGGGCTTTTACTTCCTCCGAGAAGGGCCTGAACTCGTACATCTCTTGTGTTTACAACCTCTCCATAGCTAGGACCTTGCCTCTCCATACCTACCCCCCACTCTACTGTCAGGCTTAGAACCACGACAGTTGGTGCCCACCGTGGGGCAGGTGTTTTAGCAATTTTGTGGAGAAGTTGCGATTCTTCCGAGTACTTTCATCATGGTGGCTGCTGGATTTTTGGTCGAGGGTCGAGAGATCCGTCTCGGCGCTCTCACCTTCATCGCCGACGACTCCGCCTGGCTCCAGGAGGCTCCACTCGACGTTGATGCGCTCCCCGTCCGTGGTGCGACACATTTTCACGCATGTGTCCGCGGCGTTTTGCTGCGGCAACCGTTGACCCCGTATCGGTCGACATCCCCATTGACCACCCTCCCGGTCTCCCGTCAGCGCAAGCGCTCGGGCCGGTCGAGGATTCAGCGGTGGGTGAGGCACGCGGTGGCTCACCAGATGGCCACCACCCAAGTTGCGGCAATCGAGCCCGACGAATCTCTCTACGGCCTGTTCGATCTGTCGACTGGTTCCGTAGAGACCGCATCCGAGTGCGATAGCAGTGATCCAGCGGCAGAAATTCTGATGGTCGACGGGCCCCACAGTCCCCCTGGCTTCGCCCGTGATGGTGGAGCAGGCGATGGAGGCGACCCCGCACGAGACCACGAAGAGTACCAGCCCAAGCCACTCGACTCTCTGCAAAGAGAGGAACTTCGCCGCAGGAACGTGGATGTCCTGCGTACTCCCATCGCAGGAGAAACCCCCGAGGCTCGCGCCTTGGAGGAGGCACGTTTGGCCAATTTTGCCGAACGCACTCGACTGGAGAATCTTCAGCGAGCACTCGACGAGCGCGCGCGGCAACGAATTCCCGACACCAGTCGACGTCAACTCTTCCCGCCGACTCAGGTATATCGAACCCCAATCCAGAATTTAGCAGCTGCGACCCGTATAGCAGAGTCCATCCAACCCTCTCAGTCGGAAGCTGGCAGAGGCTTGATGCAGATCAGGGATTTGCTCCGGGCAGCAGGAGACCAGAATTCGGCCGTATCGCAGTCGCGCAACAGAATTCATAGTCGATCCGTCGCTGCGAATACGGTTCAGTCGGCTCACAGTCCCAGATCGCCTCCGCGGCGTGAAGGGCGCGAGAATCGGAGAGACCAATATGGTGACCGACTCGACCGAGATGATAGGCGTCGAGTGCCCAATTCCCCTCCGAGGGGTGGGTCTTACGCTCCTCGGCAGCAAGATGACAGGCGTCAGTTCAGTACGGGGCGAAGAGTTCCAGTCGACACCAGAGAACCAGGCTTCGACGCGCGATCCATTATCGTGCAAGGTTTGGTCGACCGGAACAGAGCCCATCGAGGCGGACTCGACAGAGATGTGCCCACAAGCAGTCGAGTGCATGTTTCTGGTCCTGAATGTTTCAGCAGAGCTATCAGAGCCACAGTTATCCCTCCCAATTTCAGGTTGGCAACAGGAGTCAGCAAGTTCACTGGTGAGTCTAAGCCTGAAACTTGGCTTGAGGACTACCGAGTGGCGGTTCAGATTGGTGGTGGGAACAACGAGGTGGCCATGAAGCATTTGCCCCTCATGCTGGAAGGTTCTGCCAGGGCATGGTTGACTCAATTACCTCCTAGCAGCATTTACACTTGGGAAGATCTGTCCCGAGTGTTCATCAGAATGTTTGAAGGAACTTGCAAACGACCGGCTGGACTGACGGAGTTGCAAGTCTGCGTGCAGAAGACCAATGAGACTCTCAGAGAGTATATTCAGAGATGGATCACTTTGCACCATACTGTGGAGAATGTGTCTGATCATCAGGCAGTCTGCGGCTTTAAAGATGGTGTCAAGAACAGAGAATTGAGCTTGAAGTTTGGTCGAACCGGTGACATGACCTTGAGTCGGATGATGGATATTGCTACCAAGTATGCCAACGGCGAAGAAGAAGACCGACTCCGAAGCGGCAAGCACAAGCCGAGCCAGTCGGAAAAGGGAAACACCAGTCGGAAACAGAAGCGGAAGGCTGAACCGGCAGCTCCTGGAGAGGCTCTGGCCGTGACTCAAGGAAAGTTTAAAGGGAAACCAAAAGGATCCTGGAACCCTAAGAAGGTGAAGGATAAAGAAGGGAACGACGTGATGGATATGCCGTGTCACATCCACACGAAGAAAGACGAAGAGGGGAATATCATCTACCCGAAGCATACCACTCGCCAATTTCGACTCCTGATCCAGCAGTTTCAGGGAAAACAGTCTAAGGACAAGGAGAAGGAGTCGGACAAGGCCGAAGACAAGGAGGACAGTGAGGAAGGATATCCGCATATCAACTCCACTCTGATGATCTTTGCAGATGCGGAAAGCAAGAGTCAATTGAAAGTCATTAACCGAGAAGTGAACATGGTTGCCCCAGCAAAAGCAAATTATCTGAAATGGTCCCAAATACCAATTACATTCGACCAATCTGATCACCTGACTCATATTGCCACCCCTGGGAGGCAAGCTTTGGTGGTCGATCCAGTTGTCGAAGGCACTCGACTGACAAAAGTGCTGATGGACGGTGGAAGCGGGCTGAATTTGTTGTATGTAGACACACTGAAAGGAATGGGCATTCCGATGTCCCGACTGAGCACCAGTAACATGAACTTTCATGGAGTTATACCAGGGAAGAAAGCCGAGTCACTAGGCCAAATAGCTCTGGACGTGGTGTTTGGTGATTCGAAACATTTTCGCAAAGAAAAGTTGACGTTTGAGGTCGTGGATTTTCAGAGTGCATATCATGCCATTTTGGGGAGACCAGCTTACGCACGGTTCATGGCTCGACCATGTTACGTGTACCTCAAATTGAAGATGCCCGACCCCAAAGGAGTGATCACTGTTACCGGTGATCGGAAAAAGGCAGAAGAGTGCTTTCAGAAGGGCTCAAAATTGCCGATTCCCAGGTGACAGCGGTCGAATTCGAAGAATACAAGCAAAATGCAGATCCGAGTGATTTGCTGCGATCCAAGAAACCCGCCACAGAGTCTACATTTCAGTCGTCCCGTGAGACGAAGCCTGTTCACATTCACCCGACCGACCTCGATGCAGCTCCGACCCACATCTCCACAACACTCGACCCGAAATAGGAAGAAGCGCTCATCCAGTTCCTCCGTGAGAACTGGGACATTTTTGCATGGAAGCCCGCCGACATGCCAGGTGTTCCCAGGGGACTGGCTGAGCATCGCCTAAGAGTCGATTCATCTGCAAAACCAGTCAAAGAGCATCTTTGGCGGTCCGCCGTCCAGAAGAGAAAAGCCATTGGTGAGGAAGTGGCTCGACTGTTGGCGGCAGGATTTATCCGAGAGATATACCACTCTGAGTGGCTCGCTAATGTCGTCATGGTTCCTAAGAAGGACAAATCACTCCGAATGTGCATTGATTTCAAGCACATCAACCGGGCCTGCCCGAAAGATCATTTTCCTCTCCCTCGCATAGATCAAATTGTTGACTCGACCGCGGGATGCGAGAGACTGTCTTTTCTAGACGCCTACTCCGGGTACCACCAGATCCGTCTGTACGGACCCGACGAGATAAAAACAGCTTTCATCACTCCATTCGGGTGCTTCTGCTATATCACCATGCCATTCGGCCTCAAGAATGCCGGAGCCACATTTATGCGAATGATTCAGAAGTGTCTACTCACTCAAATCAGTCGGAATGTGGAAGCATATATGGATGATATCGTTGTCAAGTCATGAAAAGGTTCTGAACTGCTCGCTGATCTCGCCGAAACATTTGCCAACCTCAGAAGGTATGATATCAAGCTCAATCCATCAAAGTGCACATTTGGAGTTCCTGGTGGCAAGTTACTCGGTTTTCTCGTTTCCGAACGAGGAATCGACGCTAATCCAGAGAAGATCGGCACTATTCTCCGAATGAAACGCCCTGTGCGAGTGCACGATGTCCAGAAGCTTACTGGATGCTTGGCCGCATTAAGTCGATTCATCTCACGACTCGGTGAAAAGGCATTGCCTCTTTACCGACTGATGAAGAAGGCAGACAAGTTCGAGTGGACTCTAGAAGCTGATGCAGCGTTTGCCGAGCTAAAAGCTCTGCTCTCCACCCAGCCGGTGCTTGCTGCTCCAATCAGCAAAGAGCCTCTGTTGCTCTATATCGCAGCCACAGGATAAGTCGTCAGTACTGTGCTTACGGTCGAGCGGGAAGAAGAAGGAAAAGCTCTCAAAGTTCAGCGCCCAGTGTATTATTTGTCTGAAGTCTTGACTCCATCCAAGCAGAGATATCCTCATTATCAGAAGCTTGTGTATGGAATATACATGACCACAAAGAAGGTTGCTCATTATTTCTCTGATCATTCCATCACAGTCATCAGCGACGCTCCACTATCAGAGATTTTGCACAACAGAGATGCAACTGGTCGAGTGGCCAAATGGGCGATTGAACTTCTTCCCCTTGATATCAAGTTTGAGGCAAAGAAAGCCATTAAGTCCCAGGCAATAGCAGATTTCCTCGCCGAGTGGATTGAACAGCAGCAGCCGACTGAAGTTCACTCGGAGCATTGGACCATGTTCTTTGATGGCTCTAAGATGTTGAATGGTTCCGGTGCTGGGGTCGTCCTGGTTTCCCCCAGAGGAGATAAGCTCAGATATGTGCTCCAGATTCACTTTGATTCCTCCAACCATGAGGCAGAATATGAGGCCCTCTTATATGGGTTGCGCATGGCTATTTCACTCGGTGTCCGTCGCCTGATGGTCTATGGCGACTCGGATTTAGTGGTCAACCAAGTGATGAAGGAGTGGGACGTGAGAAGCCCAGCCATGAATGGATACCGCAGTGCAGTGAGGAAGCTGGAAAAGAAGTTCGAGGGGTTGGAGCTCCATCATATACCCCGACTGAAAAATCAAGCAGCTGATGATCTAGCAAAGATAGGTTCCAAGAGAGAAGCCATTCCGAGTGGTGTGTTCTTGGAGCATGTACACACTCCATCAGTCAAAGAAGATCCTTTCACCGAAGAAGCTCCACAGCCCAAGAGTGCCACAGATCCGACTGAGGTTGAAGTCCCAGCAGTGGTCGACTTGGTCATGGAGATCTTGGTGGTCATTCCCGATTGGACGGTTCCATATATCGCGTATATCCTGAGAAAAGAGCTCCCGGAGGATGAGGAAGAGGCTCGACAGATCATCCGCCGATCTAAGGCCTTTACCGTAATCAAAGGACAGTTATACAGAGAAAGCGCGACTGGAGTCGGTCAGAAGTGCATAACGCCGGAAGAAGGTCGAATCATCCTTAATGATATTCACTCGGGGACCTGTGGTCATCACGCGTCCTCTCGGACCATCGTGACCAAAGCATACCGAGCCGGATTTTACTGGCCAAAGGCGAATGAGATGGCAAAGGAGATAGTGGATAAGTGCGAGGGATGTCAGTCTTACTCGAATATGTCGCACAAGCCTGCATTAGCCCTGAAGACCATTCCACTCGTCTGGCCTTTCGCAGTATGGGGGTTGGACATGGTCGGTCCTTTGAGAACAGGGCGAAGTGGCTTCACGCATGTACTGGTGGCAGTCGACAAGTTCACCAAGTGGATTGAGGCTAAACCAATAAAGAACCTTGACGCCGGTACTGCTGTTAGCTTCATCAGGGAACTAATATTCAGATATGGAGTCCCGCACAGCATCATTACGGATAATGGGTCGAACTTTGACTCGGAGGAATTCAGAGATTTCTGTAACTCTCAAGGCACACGGGTCGACTACGCTTCAGTCGCCCATCCGCAGTCGAATGGACAAGCACAGCGAGCCAATGGCCTGATTCTCAAGGGATTGAAACCCCGACTAATGCGTGATCTCAAGCATGCAGCTGGAGCTTGGGTCGACGAACTTCCCTCAGTGCTTTGGGGACTGCGGACCACACCTAATCGGTCGACCGGAAGAACTCCATTCTTCTTGGTCTACGGAGCTGAAGCAGTCTTGCCGAGTGATCTTCTCCACAATGCTCCTCGAGTTGAAATCTACAACAAAGCAGAAGCTGAACAAGCACGGCAGGACGCAGTCGACCTTTTAGAGGAAGAAAGGGAGATGGCTCTGATCCGGTCGACCATCTACCAACAAGATTTGCGTCGTTTCCACGCCAGAAATGTGAGAGGTCGAGCCTTCCAGTAAGGAGATTTGGTTCTCCGAGTGGATCAACACAAACCACACAAGCTTGCTCCTTCTTGGGAAGGTCCCTTCATCGTCACCAAGATTCTCCACAACGGGGCGTACCGTCTTTACAACGTCGAGCATAATATCGACGAGCCCCGAGCTTGGAACACGGAACTACTCCGCCCATTTTACACTTAAGGTTTATCACTCGGATGAGTTGCAATAAAGTACTTCTGTAGTTCATGGACCTCAAAATAATAGTGTCATAGTTCCTCCATAATTTTTGTCACTTTTTATTTTTGTCCAATAAAATTCCCCTCAGTGGGTGACTTAGCCGCGAATCCGTTCCGCCTAAGTTTGTAAAAAATCCTACCGAGTGGTGAGCCAGACTCCCACTCGGAGGCTTAGCTGCGAATCCGTTTCGCCTAAGTTACAAAAATCCTACCGAGTGAAGAGCAAACCTCTCACTCGGGGGCTTAGCTGCAGTCCAAGTACTCGCCTAAGTTACAAAAATCCTACCGAGTGAAGAGCAAACCTCTCACTCGGGGGCTTAGCTGCAGTCCAAGTACTCGCCTAAGTTACAAAAATCCTACCGAGTGAAGAGCAAACCTCTCACTCGGAGGCTTAGCTGCAGTCCAAGTACTCGCCTAAGTTACA
>NC_057795.1:398801441-398816763 GCF_018294505.1 Triticum aestivum | reverse complement strand
CGCCTAAGTAATCAAAAATCCTACCGAGTGAAGAGCAAACCTCTCACTCGGGGGCTTAGCTGCAGTCCAAGTACTCGCCTAAGTTACAAAAATCCTACCGAGTGAAGAGCAAACCTCTCACTCGGAGGCTTAGCTGCAGTCCAAGTACTCGCCTAAGTAATCAAAAATCCTACCGAGTGAAGAGCAAACCTCTCACTCGGGGGCTTAGCTGCAGTCCGAGTACTCGCCTAAGTTATCGAAAATCCTACCGAGTGAAGAGCAAACCTCTCACTCGGAGGCTTAGCTGCAGCCCAGTGCTAGCCTAAGTTATCAAAATCCTTCCGAGTGAAGAGCAAACCTCTCACTCGGGGGCTTAGCTGCAGCCCAGTGCTCGCCTAAGTTATCAAAATCCTACCGAGTGAAGAGCAAACCTCTCACTCAGGGGCTTAGCTGCAGTCCAAGTACTCGCCTAAGTTATAAAAATCCTACCGAGTTGTAAGCCAGACTTCCACTCGGAGGCTTAGCCGCAGCCCAGTGCTCGCCTAAGTGGACTAAGGAATAAGTCGATTGCAATAAAGGCGCCCTGCTTTGAACCTGCAAAAGACATTTCGAGCCAAAAGCAATCATATTCAAGCACCAAATTCAAGTTCGAATCGATATCTAAAGGAACCGAAAGTGCTCAGGCGCTAAGCCCGTTAAGGTTTATCAGTTACAATTCCACTCGGCATACCGAGGCAAATTTAAAGCGTCGAGCTTAGAAGAAGTTTTTTACCCCACCTGCGGAGGGCTGGAAGGTGCAACAAACTCATCAAGATCAATTCCGTCTGCGATTCGAGTGGCAGCCGCAAGGAAAGTTTCCATAAAGGACCTGAAGTCGTGTTTCTTGGTGTTGGCCACCCGGAGGGCCGCCAGCTTCTCTTCTCGCGCATCTTTGCAGTGGACTCGGGCCAGACACAGAGCAACATCTGCACCGCACCGAGCCGAGGACTTCTTCCACTCCTGCACTCGACCAGGGATCGTGTTCAAGCGAGCCATCAGCGACTCAAGGTCATTCTGAAGTGTCTCCCCGGGCCAGAGCGTCGAGTCGATGCGAGATGTGGCAACCTTCAGCCTTGCAAGATAGTCCACGGCAGCTGCAACACGGGACTCCAGTCGGAAAACATTCATGGCAACTTCGTCGTTCACCGGAGAATTGACGGGGTCGAGGTTTGGTTCCAGCCGGCTAGTTTCTTCTTCAAAGTTTTGACAAAATTCTGCAAGGACGATCACCGAGTCAAGGTGATGGTCGAATGGAAAAACCACGATTGGAAATAATTGCCTAGCATAGAGGTTTACCTTCAAGCATAAGAAACAGCTTCTTGGCAAGACCACTCAGGAAGGCCTCCAAATCATTTTTCTTCCCAGACAACTTACTGACTTGGTCGGTCAGGGCAGCTTTATCAGTTTTCAGTCGACTGACCTCCTTGTTGGCGATCCCAAGAGCAGCTTTCAGATTGGTATTGTCTTGTTCAAGCTTGGTGACTGAAGCTAACTTCTCGTCGGCAAGCTTGATCTTCTCAGCTAGTTCAAGGTCTTTCTTCTGTTGGGCCTCCCTTACCTTACCTGCAAGTTACATCAAGATCAGATTTTGAAACAAACAAAGGGAAAAGCAGTCGTCAAGGTCTCACCAAACATACCTTCGGTCTCCTCCTTTGCCTTTGTCAGTTTCTCCTGAACCAGCTTCAAGTTCAGCTCGAGCTGAGTGTGCTTGTTTTCCAGCTCAGAGTAGCGAGCCACAAGATCACAGGAGTTCTACGAAGAACCAATCGACTAGATGTCAAATATAATTCACTTCCGAGTGAAAAAGGAAAAATCACACGTTTCTAAGACTACAGCCGAATACAAGCATTCGACCGTAGTCTCGGGGACTACACCCAGTGGGTGCACTCAGCGTGCCCCCACTAATTCTATCGAAGATAGAGTCGACCAGTCGACCACAAAAAAAAAGAGAGAGATGTATTCTTTAAGACTGTAATCGACTGCAAGCAGTCGACCACAGTCTCGGGGACTACACCCAGTGGGTGCACTCAGCGTGCCCCCACCGGTTTGCGAAATCCATTCGACATAGTCGAATGACGCAAAGACTGAAATTATAAAACCTAAAGCCGACTGCCAGCAGTCGACCTTAGCCTTGGGGACTACACCCAGTGGGTGCACTCAGCGTGCCCCCACTAATCCTATTGAAGACAGAGTCGACCAGTCGACCAGTTTGCGAAATCCAGTCGACATAGTCGAATGACGCAAAGACTGAAATTATAAAGCCTAAGGCCGACTGCCAGCAGTCGACCTTAGCCTTGGGGACTACACCCAGCAGGTGCACTCAGCGTGCCCCCGCTAACATGGAGTCTAAGTCGACACACCCACTGGGTGACTACTATAAATTCTGGAAAGAAAAGTTTTTGATAGCATATCTTAACAGAACAGGCGGTGGTTGACTGACCTGAACATTGCTTTGAAGGGCGGAACTAGCGTCGTAAGCTGCCTTGCTCGCATCCCGGATGGTCCTTAACTGCTCCATCATGATCCCTGCCTGGCGTATCGCCTCCTTCGCGGCGCCAGCTTGGTCCTCTGGGACATGGTGCGTCGTGAAGAGGGAGGGCTGCTGAGCACTCGTCAGTGGATCTGCGAAGGACACAGTGTGTCGAGTGGTGTTCTCCTCCTCCACAACCAGAGTCTCAGGCACCGTCACATCCTGGGGCACCCTGCTGGCAGACGCTTTCCTACTCCTTCTGTGCTTCAGCGGTTCCTCATCTTCATCATCAGGGAGAGTGATAACAACATTCGGTGGAGCTACAGAAAAGAATCAGGATTAGAGATCATGAGTCAGTCGACTAAAAACGGCGTTAAGAGTATAGTACCTGGTTTTGAGGTTGCTGCGTCCTCCATCTCATGGTCATCAGCCCGGGCTGAGGTCTCAGAAGTAGCAGCACTGCAACTTCAAAAGAATCAGTCGACTAACTCCAGCGCCAACCAGAGACAAAGTTCACACAAAATAGGAAGTCTTAAGCAGCATGATTACCCTGATATGGTGGGGATGGACACCTTCATCTTCGGCAGGAGCTTGGTCGGCTTTGACGAAGCCGCCCTGGGCTGCTTCGACGCCTTTTCAGTCGGCGCCGGAGAGGTGGTCCGAGGGCGCTTGGTCGACTGAGCAATGGTCGCAACCCCCTTGCCACGTTCAGTCGCAGGGTCGTGGACAAGCTTCGACCGCCTTTCCGAGCGCGGTGGTACGACCTCCTCCTCCTCTTCTTCCTCATCTTCAGCGTCATCTTCATCACCGTCATCGTCGTCATCATCATCATCATCATCCTCAGCAATGTCCGAGTCCCATTCCTCCTCCTCCTGGCTCTCGCCCCCACTCGCCTCACCCTCCTCAGTCGGAGCCTGTGCTCCATTGGGCATCGAGTACAGCTCGGTGAGGGCCTGATAGACATCAAGACAAGGATCAATCGACCAATTGGCAGAATAAACAGAAATGAATATGACAAGAACACAGTGGAGAGCAGAGCAGGCATACCTTGTTTGGATCACTGTTGTGGTCGAGTGGAGGAATCCTTCTGGCTCCGCGTGGGTTATCCTTGTTTGCGGTAACGGCGGCCATCCATCTTTCCAGAGTGACATCGTCGACTGCTTCTGGATGGACTCGAGTCTCGTCTTCAGTCCCACAGTACAACCACATGCAGTGGCTCCGTAACTGAAGAGGCTGGATACGACGCCTAAGGAAAACCTCCAGGAGATCCATGCCCGTCACTCCCTCCCGAACCAACTATACCACGCACTCCATCAACATCTTCACGTCAGCTTTCTCCTCCGGAATCAACTTCAGAGAGGAGGGCTTGTTCACTCGGTCCATGGTAAACTGAGGGAGTCCACTCGACTGCCCCGGCGTCGACTGATCCCGGCAGTAGAACCAGGTCGACTGCCAGCCTCTAACTGACTCGGGAAAAGTCATGGCTGGGAAGGTGCTCTTATTCCTCACCTGGATCCCCAGGCCCCCACACATTTGGACGACTTGGGTTCTTTCGTCGCCTGGGCTCGCCTTCTTCACGGTCTGAGAGCGACACGTGAATATATGCTTGAACAAGCCCCAGTGCGGTCGACAGCCCAGAAAACCCTCACACATGGACACGAACGCGGCAAGATAGGCGATAGAATTTGGGGTAAAGTGGTGGAGCTGCGCTCCAAAGAAGTTCAAGAAACCACGGAAGAAAATACTCGGCGGCAAAGAAAATCCACGATCAACATGGGTGGCCAAGAGCACACACTCACCCTCTTCTGGCTGGGGCTGCCACTCCTTCCCCGGAAGCCTCGCAGCTCCATGGGGGATCAAGCCCTCATTGGCCATGTCGAGGAGATCTTTCTCCGTGATGGTCGACTGGATCCAATCTCCTTGGACCCAGCCCTTCGGCAGGCGGGATCTAGACGAAGACCCGCCGCGGCTGGTGGATCTCCTCTTCGCCTTCTCCATCGCCGACGCCTTCTTCGCGCGTTCCAGTGCCGCCGTCTTCTCCTTGGCCATGGTTGTCGGCGAGACGCGCGAGGAGAGGTTGGGCGGAGGCGAGAGCGAGCGCGTCGGGCGGAGACGAAGGGAGCAGAGAAAGAGAATGCTGAGGCACTGTACAAAAAAACCCTCGCCGGGTGCATTTATAAGGTCCCTTCCGAGTGGATGACAGGTGGGCCCGGTCGATCTAATCATATCCAGGAACAGTTATGCAGGCGGGATACGTGGCAAAGAAAGCGGCGCGGGGATCGAGGCGTCTATATCCCGTCCCATCCGAACGCCGCGGTCCGCTCCGTTTCGTGCGCTTCCCCAAAATTCGCATCCCGCGGAATCCGCGAACGGAAGACCGGTCTGTCAGACGCGGGATTTCATGCGATCCGTCGCTCGGAAATCGTCAAAGCCCGAAAGATCACTCGACGAAAGAAGAGAATGGATCGAGTCGACTGAAGACAAGTTGGTCACTATCAACGAAGAGATTCTTTGGTCCAGAACAACGCACGACCAGTGTGCAAAAGTTAATCGGAAATAACATCAACTCCTTCCTCACTCGAAGCCTCAATCCATTCGGGGGCTAATGATGGGGTCATGTACCTAGGGTAGGGTCACAGACCTGATCTAAGTACCCTGCCCAAGGACACCCTTAGAAGAGGTCACCTTCCAGTCGACCAACGAGGGACTCACTCGACTGACTTGAAGGACTCGACCACGAAGACTCACTCGACCACAAGAAGGTCAAGAGGCACTCTGCACTGCAACGGCCTGTAATTAAGTAGACTTTATGATAGTAAAGACACTTTATGTGGGGCGTTACCAGTAACGCCCCGGACTTAACTCACCTTAAACCCTCTCCTACGTGGGCTGGCTGGGGTCCTGGCGCACTCTATATAAGCCACCCCCCTCCACAGGTAGAGGGGTTCGGCATCTTGTAACTCATATACATATAATCCACTCGACCGCCTCCGGGCTCCGAGACGTAGGGCTTTTACTTCCTCCGAGAAGGGCCTGAACTCGTACATCTCTTGTGTTTACAACCTCTCCATAGCTAGGACCTTGCCTCTCCATACCTACCCCCCCCACTCTACTGTCAGGCTTAGAACCACGATAGCGGACACAAGCCTCATGGCCAGGAGAGTGATCTGCACCTGCTCGCCCAGAAGGAAGGAGAGCCCTTGCGCAAGTACATTCAGAGGTTCAGCAGTGTGCAGCACAACATCCCAGACGTCCACCCTGCCGCGGTGATCAGCGCGTTCCATCAGAACGTGCGGAACCGCAAGATGCGGGAGGAAATGGCGATGTGCAAGATCAGGGACGTCAGTGAGTTATATGCACTGGCCGACAAGTGTGCACGTGCTGAGGAAGGGAGGAGACTCCCCGGAGAAAATATAGGAGCGGGAGGACCTGACAGTGAAGATGCTGCCCCGACAAGGAAAAACCGGCGGCGGAACAACAGAAGGAGGAAAGGCAAAGAAGTGCTAGTTGTTGAGCAGTCCGGCAACGGTGGCGGCGCCAAGGAAGCCAAAGTTGGTAACTCCGACAAGGAGGTTGCCGCGGAGGTAGCAGTCGCCGACAAGCACGACGATGCCAACAAGCAGTACTGCAAGATTCACCGCACCAAGGGCCATGATCTTCAGAACGGTAAGAGAGTCGAGCAGCTTGTTGAGCAACAGAAAGCTGAATATGAGCGGCGCGACAAAGAGAAGGCCCAGGAAGGAGCTGGTGGATCCGGCAAGAAACATCCCGGCCGAGGGGGACGCCGCGGCAAGGCCAAGCAGCGGCAAGGAGACAGACCTCCTCGCGGCCGCGACAAGGATGAAGATGACGGCGACGATGAAGATATGGATGATGAGGAGACCGATGAGCAGGAGTTCTAGAAAGCCACAGAGGTCCTGTGCGTTGACGGTGGTGCTTCTCTGCATGCCTCGCACCGCCAGCTCAAGTAGTGGGTGCGGGAGGTTAATGCAGCAGAACCACCCGTCGAGTCACGCAAGCCTCTGAAATGGTCTGGCACGCCTATCATCTTTGATATTGAGGACCACCCGGATCGCATAACTGCGGCCGGGTGCTTGCCGATGTTGGTTTCACCAACAATCCGCAACCTCAAGGTCACTAAAATGCTAGTTGACGGCGGGGCCGGCTTGAACCTGATCTCCTCCGCAGTGCTCCAGAAGCTCCAGATTCCTGACAGCGAGCTCGAAGAGACCGGCACATTTCAAGGAATCAACCAGGGAAGAAGCAAGCCAAAGGGAAAGATCACGTTGCCGGTAACATTTGGCAGTGAGCTGAACTTCAGGACTGAGAGGGTAACGTTTGACGTTGCCAACTTTCCATTACCTTACAATGGAATCCTTGGCTGTCCGGCACTCGCCAAGTTCATGGCAGCCTCTCATTATGCGTACAACGTACTGAAAATGCCAGGCCCAATAAGTGTCATCTCTGTCCCTGGCGACAAGAAGGATGCTCTTACCTGTGCTGACAAGATCTATTGGGAAGCAGCAGCCGCAGCAGAATGGAGGACACTTGCCGCTGAAGCTCCCGGGGGGAAGAGGAAAGCCAAGTCCGGCAAGAGCTCTGATGCCCACTCCGGCAAGCGCACCTCTTCGGAGTGCTGCGCTACCGTCGAGGACGCACCATCGAGCTCCACCGGCAAGTGTAAAAAAGCAATGGCAGCTCCACCTGAGACCAAAAAGGTGTCCGCCAAGGAGGATGGCACTGGTGGTACCTTCACCATCAGCGCCACTCTTGACCCCAAATAGGAAAGCGCGCTCGTTTCTTTCCTGCGGGCGAATGTCGACGTGTTTGCGTGGCAACCGTCTGATATCCCCGGTGTTCCCAGGAAAGTGATTGAGCACCACCTTGCCGTTTGTCCTCATGCACGACCCGTCAAGCAGAGAGTCAGGAAGCAGGCAGTAGAGCGCCAAGAATTCATCGCAGAAGAAATCAAGAAGTTGGAAGCAGCAGGCCTTGTCAGAGGAGTACTCCATCCCACGTGGCTGGCCATTCCTGTTGTTGTGCACAAAGCTAACGGGAAATGGAGACTTTGTATTGACTTCACTGATGTTAATAAAGCTTGTCCCAAAGACCCATTTCCCTTGCCGCGTATTGACCAGATTGTCGACTCCACAGCCGGATGTGATTTGCTTTCGTTTCTTGATGCATACTCAGGATACCATCAGATATTCATGGCAGAAGAAGATGAAGAAAAAACCGCATTTATCACCCCGTGTGGCACGTACTGCTTCGTACGGATGCCTTCCGGTTTGAAGAATGCTGGTTCAACATTCGCAAGGGTAGTCCACCATGCTTTCGAGCCACAAATACACAGAAATATGGAAGCTTACATGGATGACATAGTGGTCAAGAGCAAGGACAAAGCGACCTTGATTCAAGATTTAGATGAGACATTTGCAAACCTGTGCAAGATCAACCTCAAGCTTAACCCCGAGAAGTGCATGTTTGGAGTCCCTTCCGGCAAGCTTCTCGGGTTCTTCGTGTCTCAATGGGGAATTGAAGCCAATCCCGACAAGATCAAAGCCATCGAGCAGATTGAAGCACCAAAGCGCGTCAAGGATGTACGAAGGCTTGCCGGTTGCGTGGCTGCTCTCAGCAGGTTTATCTCTAGATCTGCCGAGCGCGCCCTGCCATTTTTCAAAATTTTGAAAAAGGCAGGTCCAATGAAATGGGCTCCGGAAGCGGAGGCTGCGCTGTAGGACTTGAAGAGATACCTGTCCTCCACTCCAACACTTGTCGCACCTAAGCCGCAAGAAAAGTTGCTGCTGTATATAGCGGCAACCAATCAAGTGGTTAGTGTTGCGTTAGTGGCGGAGAGGGAGGCGGATGATGAGCCAGCAACCATGGCAGATCCATCCAGTGACAAGCAGGGGGCTTCGCCGACAAGCTCTGGTCCCGACAAGCATGGGTTTGCGCAGGAGCATGATAAGATGCCAAGGAGAATGGTGCAGCGCCCAGTTTACTTTGCCAGTTCCCTTCTGCAGGGGGCTAGATCAAGGTACTCTGGTGTGCAGAAGTTGCTTTTCGGCCTCCTCATGGCCTCGAGAAAGCTGCGCCATTACTTCCAAGCACATGAGATCACAGTCGTCACTCGCTTTCCGCTGAAGAGGACTGCAAAATCCAGAAGCAACGGGCAGGATTGTCGAGTGGGCGCTAGAACTGTCAAGCTTTGGCCTCAAGTTTGAGAGCACCTCAACTATCCAAAGTAGAGCATTGGCAGAGTTCATAGCAGAATGGACGCCAACCCCAGATGAAGAAATTCCAGAAACGAGCATCCCCGTCAAAGAGGCAAACAAAGAGTGGCTGATGTACTTTGATGGTGCCTTCTCGCTGCAAGGCGCCGGTGCAGGCGTGCTGCTTGTCGCACCCACCGGAGAGCACCTCAAGTACATAGTCCAGATGCACTTTCCCAAAGAGCAAGCAACCAACAATACTGCAGAGTATGAAGGATTGCTTGCCGGTCTTAGAATCGCAGCAGACCTTGGGATTAAGAAGCTCATTGTCAGGGGTGACTCACAGCTTGTCATCTGACAAGTGAACAAGAACTACCAGAGTCCGTTGATGGAAGCATATGTTGATGAAGTGAGGAAGCTAGAAGAGCACTTTGACGGCCTACAAATGGAGCATATCCCAAGAGCTCAGAATGATATTGCTGATGGCCTGTCAAAGTGCGCCGCACTAAAGTTACCTGTGGAACAAGGGATCTTTGTGCTTAAGTTGACTCAACCATCCATAACACCATCAACTGGACAAAGCAAAAAGAGGAAGTTGGTTTCTGGTGACTACTTTTCGGCAGAGCTCCCCGAAGCCGCCGCCAAGAAAGTCCCCAAGATCAACACTAAGGATGCTGAGGGGCAGTCTGCTCCGGCAAGCCTAATGGTTTATTCCGTCGAAGCAGACGCTCCCGACAAGTTTTGCTCCGGCAAGCTTGTCGGGGAACATCAAGCTCCGGCAGGGCCGCAAGTCCCTGCCGTAGAAGCAGATGTTCCAGCAGCAGAAGATGTGCCTTTAGTCCTTGTTGTCGAGCCACAAGCTCCAGCATGGGCACATCAGATTGTTCACTTCCTTCAGACAGGAGAACTTCCCGAAGAACAAGAAGAAGCGGAGAGAGTAGCCCGGCAGTCAAGTATGTACCAGTTTGTCGATAGCATACTGTACAGAAAAAGACTCAACGGTGTGAAATTGAAGTGTATTCGCCGGGAAGATGGACAAAAGCTGTTGGCGGAGATACATGGAGGCATATGTGGCCACCACATCGGCGCAAGAGCACTTGCCGGCAAAGCTTTCCGGCAAGGTTTCTTTTGGCCGACAGCCCTCCAGGATGCAACTGCACAAGTAACCAAGTGTGAAGCGTCCCAGTTCCACTCCAAACAGATACACCAGCCAGCTCAAGCTCTCCAGACGATCCCTTTATCCTGGCCATTTTCGGTCTGGGGGCTCGATATCCTCGGCCCCTTCCCCCGAGCCGTCGGGGGCTTTGAGTACTTGTACGTCGCAATCGACAAGTTCACAAAATGGCCGGAAGTGCAGCCAATGAGGAAGGTGACAGCACAGTCAGCAGTCAAGTTCTTCAGGTCGATTGTTTGCCGTTTCGGGATTCCCAACAGGATCATCACCGACAACGGCACGCAATTCACGAGCCGCACCTTCATGCAGTATGTCCAAGACCTTGGCGCCAAGGTCTGCTTCGCTTCTATTGCTCATCCGAGAAGCAATGGTCAAGCAGAGAGGGCAAATGCTGAAGTGCTACGCGGGCTCAAGACCAGAACTTTCGACAGGCTGCACAGGTGCGGAAGGAACTGGATCGAGGAGCTGCCGGTGGTTCTTTGGTCGATCAGAACGACGCCAAATCGAGCCACTGGCCAGACACCTTTCGCTCTAGTCTATGGAGCAGAGGCAGTTCTCCCCACGGAACTCGTATACGTATCACCTCGAGTGCTCGCTTATGATGAGCTTGAGCAAGAACAGCTGCGGCAAGACGACGCGCTGCTCCTTGAGGAAGATCGTCTTCAGGCTGCTGTACGAGCTGCTCGATATTAGCAAGCTTTGCACCGCTATCATAGCCGCAAAGTTAAAGCCAGAAGCTTCGAGGAAGGCGACCTTGTTCTTCGGCGCGTTCAATCCGCCAAGAATTCCAACAAGTTGACGCCGAAGTGGGAAGGCCCTTATCGGGTGAGACAAGTCACAAGGCCTGGCGCTGTCCGCCTTGAGACCGAAGATGGCATTCCAGTGAGCAACTCCTGGAACATAGAACATCTTCGTAAGTTTTTCCCATAAGGCGCGGTTGCCGGAACCCGTTCCGGCAACCACCTTTTGTACAAGTCTTGCCGCTGTTGCATGTAATCCTTTGTACAAAGCCGGGCGCAGATCCCGTGCATAAGTAAAAACCCATGTGCTCCGCACAGCTTGTCCATTTCATGCGTTAGTTCCTTTCTTGCATGTGATTATCTGACACTTTGTGCAGCACTTACATCCGGTAAGCAGTAACGAGCCGAAGTGCTCCATATTATTATTTTCTCTTCTCTCTTTTTCTTTTAAAGGAAAAGAAGGTTCTCTCGCACACAAGTTTGCCGGGGGGAAGGAGAAGATTGTGGTGTGGGCCAGGCGACGTTCAAGCAAAGACTCGCCTTACCGGGAAGCAAATGACAGAAAAGCTAAGTTGCCAAAGTTTGAGCAATCACTTTTTTAATTTTTTGAGTTATCGTCCTCGAACGACCCTGCTTTGTATGGAAAACCTGTGCGCGGAGGAACCAACTCGTGGCTAGTTGCGTCCTTACTTTGTTTCGAGTCCGCTCAACAACTTAAGCGTGCTGCATCTAGTCGCGACAGACTGCTGAAGTTCCGCACTCAGCGCTCGCGGCTCGGGCGCCTGCGCCGACAAGTTCCCTAGAAGCGTAGGGTGAAAACATACAAAGGAAGGAATCCAGTAGAGGAAATAACATTGCAATTGATAGACAGAAATAAAGTTATATTACAAAGATAACTTGTCGCAGCTCTAATAGACTGTTTTCATGACATGACTAGCAGTGACAAGGGAAAAGAAGAAATGGGCGGCCTAATCTACGCGTCCGCCCTCGACTCGCTTGATCTCGCTCACCTTGTCCATAATAGGTGCGACAAGGGCCTTGAGTGCATCCAGATCGGTGTCAGGCGGCAAGGATCGGAGGACGTTGGTGAAGCTGAGGCCTGGATTGCGGAAGGCTACCTTCATCAGCACCTTCTGGAGAACCCCGGCGCAGATTTTGCGCGACTCGTCGGACAGCTGCTTCGGGATCCTCTCCCGGAGCCGCTGGAGTGTCGTCGCCGCGCCCTTCAAGAATAGACTAAGCTTGGCGCTGGGTTGAAGGCTCTCATCGGAAGGATACCCAAAGTCCTCCATCCCCAGCTGCGCCAGCTCCTCGTTGATGACAGCGGCAGTGTTCACCAGACCCTCGGTCCAGTGCTCCACTGTGTCTCTGAAGGAGTTCTGACTGACTGCAATGCTCTCCAACAGTGCCGCGTCAGCCTTGACCTTCTCTGCCAAGGTCTTCTCCCGCTCCTTGACGGCCTCTAGCGTCTGCGTCAGCGTGGCCAGCTTCAGCTCCAGGTCTACTTTGGAATCCTTGGCGGCGCTGAGCTCCTTGCCCCTCTCAGCGAGAAGGCCTTGCAGTTCACCATGGGCGGCAGCATCCTTCTCGCGCTCACGCTTGAGAGCGGCAATCTCCTCGCCGCTCTTCCCAATATCGGCCTCCAGCCGCGCCACCTTCTCCTCTAGCTCCTTATTGGCGGCCTCTGCAGTTGCCGCGGCATCCTTTGCCTCCTTGAGCGCCCCGCCAAGTGCTCGCTCGCGCTCGGTGAGCTCTTCCTCGTAGCTGTCGAGGTGGGCCTTCCGCTGCACTAGCTCGCCTTCCCGCGCGGACTGCTTCTCGGCAGCAAGTCTTTGTTCCTCCTCAGCCTCGGCCTTCTCGAGAAGAAAGGCCGTGCGCTCCTCGTCTACTCGCTCCCGCTCCTGCGCCAGGGATAGAAGAGCTTCTTGATTTTGGCTCCAGAGCTCCTTCGCGCGCTTCTCCATGTCAACTCCCGCCTTCGCGACAAGCGCTTCCCGGGAAGCCAGCTTGGCTTGCCGGGTGCGGTAGAGTGACAGCAGCTTCCGTAGCAGCTGCTCCTCCTCAGGCTCGCCACTGCTGCTGCCGGGTGCGTAAACCAATGACAGCCCAGCAGAGGCGAGCACCTCCCCGTCGAAAGTCTCCCCCTCGACTGGCGCCCTGGAGCTCGATGCCCAGGGTAGCTTGGTGAAGATGTTGTCACCGGCCTGCAAGTAGGCGCCGGGCTGGGGCTCCTCGGAGTCCGGCTCCGCGGAAGCGGCAGAGGGTTCGGCGGTCGGTGCAGCGCCCGGCGCTCCTGCGGCCTCAGGGTCGTCAGTGCGATCGCCCGATCCCTCGCCGGCTTCCGCAGCAGCAGCCCCGGCGGCCTCCTCGCCGGCGGTCTCATCAGCACCGGCACCTTCCTCGCCGGTGCCCTCTGTCTCCATTGGCTCAGCCGAAGATGGGTCTAAAGAACGAAGAAGGGAAGAAAATCAATCAAAAATTCAAGGAAAGAAAAACAGAAAAAGCAGAACCCAAGGGAAAGTTTTTGAGCAAGTGGATTACCTGCGCCAAGATCTTCAGTTGTGGCCTCGGTCGCCGCAGGATCAGCAGTGCTGTCCCTTGCCGGGGAGTCCCCCCTTGCCGGAGAGCGCTCCCTTGCCGGGGACTCCTCCCTTGGCGGCGCAGTCGAAGCATGTGTCACTTCGGGATCGGCCTCCGGGCGCTCCTAATGAGGCTGCTCTGCTCCTGCACAAGTCAACAAGCAAAATATCAACAAAGGAAAAAGCACACAAGCGCGCCCGACAGCAGAAGGTTAAACTATGAACTTACGCTGGGGGCTGCGCTGGGGGCTGCTTTGAGGAGTGATTGCCGGGTCCGTCAAGGTGATCTCGGACCCACCCCCTATCGACAAGGTAGGGTCATCTTCGATGATGATCACCGCGGCCTTGGCCCTCTTCGCCGCTCTCTGGGCCAGTGTTCTGAAAAAAAGGAGTCCAGATTGGAGCAAGTCAGATACAAGATATAAACAGCAAGATTGAAGGATTATAAGAGTACCAAAGAAACTCACTCTTCTTCCTCCTCGTCGGAGCTGAGCGCGGAAAGATCGAAGTCCGGCCCTCCTCCGGTGCGGCGAGGAGGAGGAGTAGGATCCCTTGCCCGCTTGGCGGGGGCAGTGGTGGTGGCCCGGGAAGATCCCGCTCCAGTTGTCGCTGTTGCGTGAGACGCTCCCGCGGCAACATTGCTTGCCGCGGTAGAGCACGTCGCGCGGCTCGGTAGCTGTGGAGCCGGCTGCCGCCCCGCTGCGTCCCCGGACCTGTGAAGGCGCCTCCTTGGCGGGGCCGGGGGCTCCGCCTGCGGCAAGCTCTCTGAAGGCTCAGCCTCCTCCTCGCCGGCTCGCTCGACTCGGCTTTGGAACCGGCAGGCTCCTCTTCACCCATGAACTCCGCGCGTTCGGCAAGGTTTGCCGCGTCTGCAGCCTCCGCCTCCTCCACGATGAACCCGAATGTGCCCGCGGCAGCTGCAGCCGCAGCCTCTTCCGCCCTAGTAGCGATGAGCTGCAGCTCCTCGTCGGTGGTGTCACTGGTGAGGCTCTTCTGCTCGTCAGCGCGGACCGGCAATTCCTCCAAGGTGTCGAAGAACGCTCGCACAACGTCGTCCGCAGACTCTTGCCAAGTGGGGACGATGTCGTGTGAATCGCACAACGGCATCATGGCGCGGATCCGGTCAAGCGAAGAGTTATTGCACAAAGGAACTACGCCCCTCGGCAGTGTGAATGGGTGCTGGGGGTCGCGTTTGAATAATTCCAAGAGCATTGCATCCAACTCCAAGACAGTGAAGTTGTAGTTGAGGCCCGGCCGCAGCCTCATGATGTCCGCCGAATTCTTAAATTCCCAGGCGGGCCTCCTCCTCTCTTGCAGGGGGGCAATGCGGCAGCGGAGGAAATCTGCCCCGACAGCACCTACGGTGAGCCCGGCAAGCCTGAGACGAAGAATCCTAGTGATGGCGATCTTCAGCCTCTCGTCTTCCGGGGCCACCTTGCTCCAGTCATTGCCGCGCACTATTGGAGTTTGGCGCACGGCGGTGAAGGACTGCGGATCTTCCTCGACGATCCAACACCACTCCGCTCTCCACTCCTCCCACTTGCTGCGAAGCTCACCCTCCAAGTACTCCTCTTTCTTGCCGACTCTCGAGACCCAGGCAATCCCTCCGGCAATTGGCTCTCCTCTCTCTACCCGAGGTATGAAGAAGTGGCGGAAAAGGGCTACACTAGGGTGGACTACGACAAAGTTTTCGCACAAGTGTGCGAAAACTGCCATGGTCAAGACAGCATTGGGGGTGAAGTCAAGGAGGCGGAAGCCATACGTGTTCATAATGTCACAAAAGAACTCCGAGAAGGGTGGGCAGAGCCTGCAGTAGAAGAATAGCGGGAAGAACGGGTACCCATTTGGAGCCGGCATCGAAGCGGTAGCCGGGAGTACGCTCGTGCGCGGATGCGCACGCGTCTCCGTCGCCCAAAAGAGGTAGAAGTACTCCCTCAGCTCCTGCACTCCGAGCTAGGGGGTGAAGATCGCCCGCTCCTTCCGCAGCGCCGCGAGTTGCTGCGCCTCGGCCGACTTCACGCCCTTTCCCTTGTCGGCTTTCGGGCCCATGGCGGAGGTGGTGAGGGAGGTCGACGGCGTGGAGATGCTGGTGACAATGGGAGGGGCGGAGCGCTGCTCTCTCGGCTTCG
>NC_057795.1:398791819-398801179 GCF_018294505.1 Triticum aestivum | reverse complement strand
GAGTTTGTGAAGGAGTAGCAGCAACCAACGGGGGGGGGGGAACGAACTGCCCCTGTTTCCTCTGCTTATAAAGAGGGACGGGGCAGACGTTTCGCCCTTCCTAATAAACAACCACCCACGATCTCCCCCACGATGCCGCATTCAACGCGTGTCGTTATGGGGGAGCGCGGTGGATACAGAGCGAGATTTGGTGTAGCCCAGCCCGCGTGTGCCCGTGCCCTGTCTTGGGCCTGGCCCAACAGCGCTCGGCACCGTGTCTGGCCTAGGCCCGGGGGCTCCTGTCGGTGTACTAGAAAAGGGGTACCCTAGTACCCCGAACTTGTGCACGGGCAGTTGCAGCACCCCGCGGCAAGGCTTGCCGGGCGAACGCCAAGACCCTCCAAGGTTCCCTTGGAGCCATCCAAGAACAAAGTATATAAGCTAAGGAGACAAGACCCCGGCAAGAGGAGCTTGCCGGGAAGGCCAATCAAGGCGCACCAAGGAACTTGCCGCGACGCGCCACTCCGCTCCGGCAAGGCAGCAAGGCCCCGGCAAGAGGAGCTTGCCGGGAAGACCAACCAAGGTACCTCGAAGCCCGGCGAGCGAGAAGCCTCCGGGCCCGACAAGATAGCAGCAGCGGCAAGACACTTGCCGCGGCAGGCGTCCACGCTCTAGCGCATCCACCAACGTGTCGCTCTGGGGGCCTCCCCGGGCGCGCGTGGCAGGAGGCTGTGCAGCCAGCGGTGCGCAGCGGCATGCGAAGCTGACAAGATCGCCATCGTGGCGAACGGTGGCGACCCTAACAGTCTTTTTCTGCACTGTTCGGGCGACTCAGACGGGCATTTAATGCCCTTGTCCCCTGCCGTCAGGGTTAGGTAGGGTGCACTGTACAAGCAACTGTATCAACTACCTCGCTTTTTACGTTTTTACCCTCCTCTGCGTTGCCACCTGTCGGTGACCCCTTTAGCGTATAAAAGGAGGCCCATGCGCAACGTAGGGGAGGTTCGGCTCATAGGTTCGGGGCCTCAGACAGTTTGCTTCGATCCATCCGTAGCCCAGAGAACATCACACTCTCGCTTTGGAGAGCAAGAACACCAGATAATACAACCAGACAAGCAGCAGTAGGAGTGTTATCTCTCCGGAGAGCTCCGAAGCTGGGTAAACCGCTCGTGTGCTTCGCCTCGATCCGCTCTTCGTGCAACCTCCGCCCCCCACCGAACCGAAAGGGGCCCGGTCCGCCGGCCCCATAGGTGTTCGAGGATCAGTTCCCCCGACAGCGGGCGTGCGGCTGCAGCGCTACGAGGCGTGGGCGGCGTGCGTGCAGCGGCTTGGCGTGGAGCGGCGTGGGACGCGCGGGCTGCAGCGGCGCGGGAGGCGCGGGCGCAGCGGAGATCAGGCGGCGCGGCGGGCTACGTGAAGCGGCAACGCGAGTGCGGCGCGGCAGGCTACGCGAAGCGGCAACGCGAGTGCGGCGGGCTACG
Organism: Triticum aestivum; assembly: GCF_018294505.1. NCBI lineage: Eukaryota > Viridiplantae > Streptophyta > Magnoliopsida > Poales > Poaceae > Triticum > Triticum aestivum. Next base: position 398,799,719 of record NC_057795.1, on the reverse strand, counting down.
CGGGCAGTCAACGCGGCGCAAGCAGCCAACGCAAGTGCGGCTGGCAATCGCGAGCGCGGCAGGATACGCGGGCGCGGCTGGCTAGTAGGCAGCCAACGCGACGCGCGGGAGGTGGAAGCGGGTGGTGGGATGCGGCGGCAGCGGCACGTGGAGGCGCGGCGGCGGCGGCTATCCTAGGGTTAGACCGAAAAAGATGATACCATGTAGATAGACAATTTGCAATACGATATATTGATCAGGGTGCTGGTGCACGCATATATAATATAAGGGAAGACCTCTACCTCAACTATACAAGATTAGAAGGTGGGCCACAAATCCAATACACGTGCAATACATAATACATACTCAACAGTAAGCATGTGAACACTTTTTAAAATTACATGAACAATTTTTTTAGAAAAAGGTGAACAATTTTCAATTGGTGTGAGCATTATTTTGATATATGCACACTATTCTTAAAACACATAAATATTTTAAAATTCATGAATGATTTTTAAAAACTACATGGCATTTTTAAAAAGGCACAATCACATAAAATTATAACATAAAGGTGAACAATTTTCAATTGATGTGAGCATTATTTTGATATATGAACAATTCTTAAAACGCATAAACATTCTAAAATTCATGAACGATTTTTAAAAACTACATGGCATTTTGTAAAAGGCACAATCACATGAAATTAGAACATGCACGTGAACAATTTTCAATTGATGTGAGCATTATTTTGATATATGAACAGTATTCTTAAAACAAATAAATATTCTTAAATTCATGAACGATTTTTAAAAACTACATGGCATTTTTTAAAAGGCACAATCACATAAAAGTAGAACATGTGTAAATTGGATTTTGGATGTGTAGCAAGTGATCAGATTACACGTCCACGCGTCTAAATTTGTTTCTTGCTATAGTGAATGGTTGGAGAGCTATTCTTAAATATTTACTCTAGCTGTGCCCGAGCAATGCTACACCTACGTAGTAATTAAACGTAAAGTAACATAATAGCTTAGGTGGCTTTTTTCAGTTGAAGGAAATCATGAGAGGGGCCCCACCCAGTTGGAATAGGGGGGCGGAGGGATTAATAGTTAGGCTAATTACGTAACTGTACGTAGATTTTTACGTAGATGTAGCATTTTTGAGCTGTGCCCTGAGACTGTGCAATTTTCTCGTTCGTGACTATGTGGCTCACTAAGGAAACAAAAGGCACTACCTGGAATGCTCACGAAGTATATTTTGCCTTGACCCGTTGACCGGTCAAAGTAGCCATCGCCTAGCGAAGGAAACCGTATAGCGCCAAGCGTCCTCGCCGCGCACGAGATCCCGGCGACGCTGAGGTCGCCCCTTGCCGGTGGGCCGGCCCAGTCGCTCTTGCAAGTCGATGAACGTTTTGACTTACAGGCAGGATATATTTTTTTTGCGGGATATATAGATAGATTAGTACCATCTTGGATATACAAAATAATATGAACGTTTATTGTGCAGATTGATGAGGTTACCTGCTCATACATATTTTTCCTCTTTAGAAATTAAAGAACAAGTGTTCTAAATAGTACTCCACACAAACATGAAAAATAACTGATCTTTTAAACTACCAAAACGGCAGCTATACCCTATGACTAGTCGGCTCTAGCAACAGCCACCGCCCCTAAGGGCGAGGACGAGGTGCAGCACGTCTCCACCCTTAATGTTGTAGTCCTTGGCCAGTGGCGGAGCTTGGAAGAAAAAGCTGGGCGGGTCAAGCTAAAGAAGAGCTGAATTTTTGTAGGCAGTAGTCACTAGTTGGTCCCTTTTGTTCTGTTTCATTTTTCATCCTGTATGCTAGCAAACAAGTTTCTACTAAGAGACTCATCTTCTACCTTATTATGCCTTGTTTCAATGATCTTCCTACACTAAAATGCACTTAACAAAAAATATTACGCGTCAGCCACAAAGGAAAATCTCTCTTTATCATGTAATTCTACATATGAATTGATAACAAAATACATTAATGCTGCTCAATTCATAACAAAAGCATGCTGCTCTAGAAATAATTAGAAACTACCCAGCAGCAGCGTCATCAGGAGGTGAACATAGAGTTGAGCTCTACTCGGCATCGGCACTCGACAGCGGACCGGCGAACCTGGTTGGTTGGTTGCATGGTGTGCTGCAGTGGTCAGAGAAGAGGCAAGGGTCGGAGGCATCTTGGCGGCACAGCGGCAGCATCCCGACGGCCAGGGCCATAACTGGCCGGTGTGGAGACCGGAGCCTGGAAAGAAGGGCCAAAGGGAGGATGCCGCCATGATGAGGTCGCGAGAAGGCGAGCGAAACAGTGGAGCAGGCAGCAGGAAGCACGTATTTAACGGCGAGGAGGTTGTGCGATCTGTGCGGCCGGGGAAGGGCCAAAGGTAGGACTTGGGAGCCTGGAAGGGAGATGGGCGCTGGCTCTCCGACGCGAGATTTGAGCTGCGCGAGTTGCAGGTGCGGCGTAGCCGGCCGGCAGCTGCTGCTCCTACTGCGTCGCTCATGCCAAACCTCACCCTTGAGACTTGGATCGATCGTAACTAGGCTGAGTGGGCTACGAAGCAAAGCATAGGTATAAAAAATAATCACCAGATTCCTGGGCGGGCCATGGCCCGGTTCGGCCCCAACGAAGCTCCGCCCCTGCCTTGGCAGTCTTGTCGTCGGCAAGCTGCTTGCCGGTGAAGATGAGCCTCTGCTGCACAGGCGGGATGCCCTCCTTCTTCTCGACGCGCTCCTTGATGCGGTCCACCGTGTCGGTGGGGTCGATGTCGATCTCAATCTCCTTGCCGGTGAGCGTCTTGACCTTGATGGTGGTGCCGCCGCGGAGGCGGAGCACCAGGTGCAACGTCGACTCCTTCTGCATGTTGTAGTCGGCGAGCGTGCGGCCGTCCTCGAGCTGCTTTCCGGCAAAGATGAGCCGCTGCTGGTCCGACGGGATGCCCTCCTTGTCCTGGATCTTGGACTTGACGTTATCGACGGTGTCGCTGCTCTCCACCTCCAGCGTGATGGTCTTGCCTGTCAGGGTCTTCACGAAGATCTGCACCTCGTCGGCGGCGGCTCTTCCCTGTTTTGGTGAGTCCTCACGATCGTGTGCTTCGCTTGGTTGCTCTGGAGCGATGGGTTTGTGCTGCTCGGGTCGTGGATATTTATATCGATCGACCCAGGCGTTCGAGTCGGGTCGGGAGTCCGGTCCGCCATGACGTGCCGTGGCATGATCCGTCACGGACTCCGTCGCACACTACGTGAAGTTCCTAATCATCTCCTATTCTAAAAAATATACCTGAAATCTAAAAGGTGCACGCGCACTTTTTCGTTGTCCCGAGCGGCCGCGCTAAACGCCAAGAAGCACACCGCGCTAGACAATTCCTACGCTGTCTTCCATCCATCTCCCTCGCCCGACTCTGTTACTGTCCACAGGCATGTCGGCTTCCAACGCCGACCACGCCGCCGCCGGGGTTGCCTTCCACCACCTCCGCAGCTCCCACCCGGGGCCCCGAGTGCTGCGCCTCGCCTCGTCGCTCGCGACGCCGACCACCCCTGCCGAGCTCCGTGCCATGGCTGTTGTCCTCGTCCGCAAGATCCTCTCCCCATGGCTCCTCTGACTCAGTCCACCACCGAGCTCTTCTCTATGGCCGTTGTCCTCCTCCCCAAGCTCCTCTCCCCGACGACCTCCTCCGATTCAGGCCTCTCCTCTCCTCCAGGGCCAGGCTAGGCTCAAGTCAAACCTCCTCAACACGTCCGGCGGTGCCGCAACAGCCTTGACAGAGCTCGCTGCTGCTCACTCTTCATCTCCGCCGGGCTGGAGTGTAGGAGGTTACATCCACCAGGCTGGATCCGTCCCTCGTATTTTATTGAATAAAACACACATCCAGGATTCATCCACCGCTTGCTTGCAGGAGAACGCAAGTTGTTTTTCCTACCGCCGCCGATACAACTTGATCCTAACTTAATCCTATCTCTTTGGCACATTCGCTGGAAGGCAGTTGATTTGGGGGGATTTGATTTTTTGCCACTCTTTACTTTGGACTTTGACAATTTGCCCCTGTTATTCGCTTGTTCGATTCAATCTACACAAACGCAGACTTTTCTATACTGTAACTATGCTTTTCTTTTACATTAAGGACGGAGGAGACATATTTGTCTAGTTGGATATGATCATCGGAAAGTTGCACACACAGTAATTGTTTCTGTTGGCATCTATAGTAGTTTTAGTTGCACACATAATTGTTTTTGGTTGGACACGATTATTGGGAAGTTACACACACGGTGATCATTTTTGTTGGCATCTATAGTAGTTTTAATTACGCACATATTTGTTCTCAGTTGGATACGATTATTGGAAAGTTGCACACACAGCGATCATTTTTTATTAGCATCTATATTACTTCTAGATATTACGCACATAATTGTTCTCAGTTAGATTCGGTCATTCGGAAGTTACACGGGGTTCATTTTTTATTGGCATCTATAGTAGTTCTAGTCGCATACATAGTTGTTTTCAGTTGGACATGATCATTGAAAAGTTGCACACACGGGGTTCATTTTTGATTGGCATCTATAGTAGTTCTAATTGCATAAATAGTTGTTTTCAGTTGGACACGGTCATTGGAAAGTTGCACACACGTGATTCATTTTTGGTTGGCATCTATAGTAGTTCTAGTTGCACACATAGTTTTTTTCAGTTGGACATGGTCATTGGAAAGTTGCACACACGGCGATCATTTTTTGTTGGCATCTATAGTAGTTCTAGTTGCACACATAGTTGTTTTCAGTTGGACACGGTCATTGGAAGTAGTTGGCAGGGGCAATAGAAGTAGTTGCACAAAATCTGCTAGGCAGTTGGCCAGGGCAACAGATAAAGTTGCACATCTCACTGACATGGTTTTGTTGAATGGTGAAAAAATGCACATCCATAGACCATGAGGGTGCAGAAAAGTTGTCTACATGGAGTTGCACACTCTCGTCGGTATAGTCACACATGCATGGCCACAGAGTTGCACAATCTTATCGGCATAGTCGCACATGCATGACCATAGAGTTGCACAATATCGTCCGGATAGTCGCACATGAATTGCCGGGGGAGGTGCTCACGCCCGGCCGCGGAGTTGCGCACTCTCGTCGGTATAGTCACACATGCATGGCCACAGAGTTGCACAATCTCGTTCGCATAGTCACACATAAATTGTCGTGAGAGGTGCTCACGCATGGCTGCGGAGTTGCACACTCTCGCCGGCACAGTCGCACATACATGGCCATGGAGTTGCACAACCTCGTCCACATAGTCACACATGAGTTTTTATGGAAGGTGCTCATGCCCGGTCACGGAGTTGCACATTCTCGTCGGCATAGTCACATATGCATGGCCACACAGTTGCACAATATCGTCTGCATAGTCGCACATGAATTGCTATGGGAGGTGCCCACGTCCGACCACGGAGTTGCACACTCTTGTGTTCATAGTCGCACATGCGTGGCCGTGGAGTTGGGACATTCTTACAGGATAGTCCCTCAAACGCGGTTGTAGAGGCTCACACGCGCGATCACTACCAGGCAGTTGGCCAAGTCACCGGGGCAGCAGATGAAATTGCACATTTCAATTTTAGAGAGTAGTATGGGGTGGTGCCACTAGTGAAAACTGCATGGCCTGGGCAACAAACGAAGTTGCACATCTCACTGGAAGGAGGCAATTTGGGGATGGAGGTACCATAGAGGAAAACTGCATGTCTACGGTGTACAAGAAAAGTTGCACATCCCTGTCAGGTAGTTGCACATCGACGGCTAGTCAATTACACAAAACGGGGACAAAATTGCACAAAAAAAAGTTTGTCAAAACATATCCATGCGGGATCTAGTTTCGAAGAGCACATCGCGAGGATTTCAGTGGTGAAAGCGGATCTTAATTTCGATATTTGGTTCAAAAGTTATGGCTTTTTTAAGAAATAAAAATTAAAAAGTAAACTAGATGGTCAACTTCTTTTAGTGTATAACGGACCACGTATTTACCTTTTCCACCGGCCGCTCCCAAACTCTACCTGGCGCTTGAGCGCCCACTAGACGCTCCCAAAAATATACTAGTAGTGTTCCGATCGGGTTCCCATAAATAAAGTTGTGTATTGGCCCTACAACTTCAAATATAAACACCGTGCATATAAGAATTCAAAAAAAAAACAAAAACAAAAAAACACCGTGCATATAAACCCTTGCCTCCGCCGTGCTCCTACCGTACGTCCCCTACTAGCACCGCGACGATGGCCGAACAACCCGACTGGCTGAAGCTCCCGTCGGACCTCCTGGAACCCATCGGCCGGAGGACGCGCGATGCCGTCATGGGAGTCGCCACCTTCCGCTCCGTCTGCTGGGCGTGGCGCGCTGCCGTGAGACCGACGCCGCGCCTCCTGCTTCCCGCCTCCCAGGACAGCGCCGCTCCTCGCGGCGGCTCGAAGTACGCGCTCGTCTTCCTCTTGTCACGTGGCTGGTCCATCGTCGTCGATGCCCGCGACGTCTCCTGTCACCTCAAGCACCTGCCCACGGGCGCTACGGCCGCGCTGCCCAATGCCCCAATCTCAACGCCGTCCGTGACAGCAGCGCCACGTCCGAGATCACGCATCTGGGTTACGAGCACGCTCCCGATCATGAAGAAGCGCCTACAGACATGGGTGGTGGTGCGCACGAAGATGACTGGCATCGGGCGTTCAAGATCAAGATGACTGCCTTAGACCCTGTTATTACTTTGTTCTTGAACACGTACCTAGAATTATCACACTATTTCACCTTTGCCGTCCATGTCCCGCCTAGTACTCCGGCAGCAAGCGCGGACGGGATGGTGATCATGGCGTATCACCTTTTGCATGGACATACGGGGATGGTTTTCTGCCGACCAGGAGACGCGGCCTGGACGAAGGTAGCTAACCCTAATTCACAATACGTAGCCTTCGCTGACTTCGCCTACTCCGAGTCCGAGGGCAAGATGCTCGCCTTGGACAACAAAGGCCTCACGGTGGTGTTCGATGCCGAGACACTTGATGTCCTCTACCAGGTCGACCTGCCGCCGGCGACCTCGAACTTCAGGTACAAGCATTCCGGCGGCGATGCTCCGGATGAGTCGAGTTGCCTCCGCCTTGTTGCAGTGCCGAGCAAGGTGCTTTTGGTCAAAATATGCATCAAGTCCTCTAGGCCGGAGGGGTTCCAAATCTTTGAGTTATCGTCCGGGTCATTGAAAGGTGACGGACGGCCGGTCTGGCGCAAGGTGGCCGGCGACGACATCGGTGGCGACCACGAGTTATTCCTGGATGGCTACCATGCCACCTTTGGCAACGACCGTGACGGCGGTGGAACACGGATTTACTACTTTCATGATGAATACAAGTCTGGGGCGGCGTACTGCTACAATATGCAGGATAATGAGCTGGAGTGCGTGTACATGCCATCTGAGGACAACGGTGGCATATATACAACTAGGCCTAGTTGGTTTGTCCCCAGCTAAAGATAGCTAGTTTGTTGTGCGAAGAAAAGATCCTTTGAAGCCACACGCTTTAGTTGTTACTCCCACAATAATTGTCAAACATTACGTAGTTTGTAAGTGGGCAATCGGTTTCTGATTGTTCTCTTGACTTGAGGTCTCTCTGTGTTTTCCTTTATCCACTGATGAGAAAATTACGCATCAAAACTATTGTATACATGTACGTTATTGTTAGAAGGGAGAGAGAGGTTTGGTGGAATAGTCGTTGTATTGCTTGAGCCTCGTGGGTATATATATAGGAGTATAATGATCTATTTGGAGTACAAGACAAGCCAGAACAAATCCTAGTCTATCTCTTCTTTCCTAATAATCAATATACTCAACATCCCCCCGCAGTCACAACGGTAGCGATGCAGACGGTGAGACTGGAGAAGAATC